>NC_045447.1:85874741-85883642 GCF_002776525.5 Piliocolobus tephrosceles | reverse complement strand
AAAAAAAAAAAAAAAAAAAAAAAAAGAAAAAACAATATATATATATTTAAAATAAAATGGGAATATTTCCCTCTTCTACCTTTGAAGCCACCTTTGAAGTAGTCCTTCACTATTTCCACTTTTAATCTCCATAATGAATCACTTGAAAATAAAGATCTGCGGAGCGCGGTGGCTCAAGCCTGTAATCCCAGCACTTTAGGAGGCCGAGACGGGCGGATCACGAGGTCAGGAGTTCGAGACCATCCTGGCTAACACGGTGAAACCCCGTCTCTACTAAAAAATACAAAAAGCTAGCTGGGCGAGGTGGCAGGCGCCTGTAGTCCCAGCTACTCCGGAGGCTGAGGCAGGAGAATGGGGTAAACCCGAGAGGCGGAGCTTGCAGTGAGCTGAGATCCGGCCACTGCACTCCAGCCCAGGCGACAGAGCGAGACTCTGTCTCAAAAAAAAAAAAAAAAAAAAAAAGAAAAGAAAATAAAGATAAAGATCTACATAGTCCTCAGGGATAAAACCATCAATGAGACAAAGACTTGGTTACCCTTCTGGGACAAGAGTGGTGGTAACTCTCAAGTCTAAAGCTGAGAAAAACAAAACAGGTAATTTTACGGTAAGTTACTGTTCTCCGTCAAAAAACCAGTAAGTCAATCCACTACACACATTTTCTTTATTGTATTTCCTTGATGGTGGAGATTTGAACAAAGCAAATTTGGTGGTATTATACTTTTAAGCAACAGGTAGTGGACAGCGGAGATCATTATATCCAAAAGAGACCTTGGGATTAAGTAATTCATGTTCCCAACTTGACAGCTGAAAAGACAATCCAGGGTGGGAATGGTCAGGTTTTGGTCCAAGACCACACAATATTAAGGCAAAACTTAGCTTAAGTCAAAGGTATAAGAACGTAAGTAGAAAAGACAAGGATATACATAGAATTAGTTTCATTACTTGTTCTCTGGGTAAATGTGGACTTGTTATTTATGTAATCTGAGTTTTTTTTCTATGTTTAGACTTTGTATTCTATTATGCATCTTGTAGACTTGTTTGGAAAATAAACTATAATGAAAAAGGTGACAGTGGTGTGCTGGTAAATATATATATATATATATATATATATATATATATATATATATTTTTTTTTTTTTGGCAACAGAGTCTCCCTCTGTCACGCAGGCTGGAGTGCAGTGGTATGATCTTGGATCACTGCAACCTCCGCCTCCCTGGTTCAAGTGATTCTCCTGCCTCAACCTCCCAAGTAGCTAGGATTACAGGTGTGTGCCACCACGCCCAGCTAATTTTTGTATTTTTAGTAGAGATGGGGTTTCACTATTTTGGCCAGGCTGGTCTCGAACTCCTGACCTCAGGTGATCTGCACGCCTTGGCCTCCCAAAGTGCTGGGATTACAGGTGTGAGTCACTGCGCCCGGCTGGTAAATATTTAATAATAGACTCTTGAGGTTGAAGGAAAAGCCCTAATTTGTCATATTTGGTTATTTCTATGGTGTAAATATTCATCCAGTGGCCAGTTCCAAGCTACCAGTGGTTTAGCAACCAGCTGGTGAAATTCCTGATCACTGCCTCTCATAATCCTGTATGAGCCAGCATGGGCCAGCTTCAGCACACCACTGAATGTGTAACACTTGACATATAGCAGATACTCAATAAATAATAGTTGCCTTCTCATCCTCACCAGGCCTGAGTTCTTTCCACCACGCTATGTGACTATTGTTTGATGAACACTATTTGAATTTCTCAAGATATGAGAGTCATAATTGTACTTACTCATATAAATAAAATGAACTCTGTCTCCCATATGAAGATGCCTGCATTTCACAGATTTTCAAGGTATATTTGTGATGCACTTTCCTTTTTTTTTTTTTCCCCCGAGACCGAGTCTTACTCTGTCGCCCAGGTTGGGGTGCAGTGACACAATCTCAGCTCACTGCAACCTCCACCTCTCGGGTTCAAGCAATTCTCCTGCCTCAGTCTCCCAGATAGCTGGGATTACAGGTGTGCACCATCACGCCCAGATAATTTTTGTACTTTTAGTAGAGACAGGGTTTTACCATGTTGACCAGGCTGGTCTTGAACTCCTGACCTCAGGTGATCCACCTTCCGTGGCCTCCCAAAGTGCTGGGATTACAGGGGTGAGCCACAGTGCCCCAGCCAGGGATGCACTTTCTAACAATGTTGGATCTGTGACCTGCACATAATTCACCAGGCATAAATTGTGGCTTCCCAGAGAGGTTGACATTCTTCAGAGCAGCTGAAACTAAGGTACATTTAAAGCCTGATGAGACCATAAAGCGGAAGAGAAATGGTGATTTCAAATAAGAATATTGAATTAAAGGCAGATGCTCTGAATTATAATTTAGCTCTTTCTCAAACAGGCAATTCTATGTAGCATACCCCGGGATGAGTGGAAGTGACGCGTTTATTAATTATTTTCTTCAGTGATTCCCTGAATAATTCCAGCTATCCTATTTGTTTACTTGCTTTCTTTAAATGTAAAGATGTACTACGGACTTCAATTTCTAGGCAAGAAGGAATGACTGGTACAGAATTACTCTCCCACTATAAACAACTAGAATACTGTAAAACATACATGAAACAACTGTTTTCAGACATTGGAATCACAGTATGTTCAACATTTTGATTCCTGAGAGAAGTGATACAATTAAAATGAACCCTACAATTGTCCTGGCTTTCGGTCTTGAGGCAATGCTACCTGGAGGCAATTTTTGGACTGTGACACAGGGAGAGAAAAGTCAAATGGACTACCATTTCATTAGGATGAGGAGATAGAAATTCTAGTTTGGTGAGGCTGAGGCAGGTAACATTTCCAGTGCAGAAAACTGTAGGGGAGCAAACTACACAGGGAAAGAACTCAGAAAATCAAGGACCTCCTTGATTTCTTGGCTGCGTACTGCCACTCTGTATGCACAGGGTGAAACTCCACAAGGCCAGAGTTCACACAGAGCTTGGGGACATTTGAATTCTGTCCACCCAGGGCAGAAAGACTTTTCTGAATATTTATGGCCATCAGAGGGGATCTGAGGGAGTTTATACCTTAGTAGTACAGCTATATTGGTCCTAGGATAAAGGCAACACTAAACTCAATATAATAAAACATACAAGGCTTCAAAAGAAGCAAGGTGATCTGAAAGTAGCAACTGCCTGCCAAAACTAATTTCAACATTTTAAAAGAGGACAACAAAATCTCAACACTAAACAGTGTCACATACATCATGTCCAGCACCCAGTGAAAAATTAGTGGACATACAAAAAAACAGCAAATTACAACCCATATCCAGGAGAAAAATCATAGGAACAGAACTAAAAATGACAGAAATGATGAAATTAGCTAGCAAGGGATAGAAAACAGTTATAAACATGTTCAAGAATTTAAGGGAAAACAAATAAGAAGACAATCTAAACTGTAAAGACATAAATTGGGCAAGCAATTTACCTTCCACTTCAATATACCTTACCACTTCATTTAAGTATGATATTGTGTACCATGAGCACATACAATCTAACAGCACATGAAGGCAGGAAAAACTGGTCTGATACATCATTTGCCGTGGAATATCTATAGACAAAGTGAGGTAACCCAGAAAATACTGAATTTCTCCAAAAGAGTTCAATCTAAGCATTCTCAAGAAAACAGTCAACTCTCTAGTATAAATCATTCAAGAAAATGCAGATTTGGGCTGGGCGCGGTGGCTCATGCCTGTAATTCCAGCACTTTGGGAGGTCGAGGTGGGCGGATCACCTGAGGTCAGGAGTTCAAGACCAGCCTAGCCAACATGGTGAAACCCTGTCTCTACTAAAAATACAAAATTAACTGGGTGTGGCAGCGCATGCCTGTAATACCAGCTACTCGGGAGGCTGAGGCAGGAAGAATTGCTTGAACCCAGGAGGCGGTGCCTGCAGTGGGCTGAGATCAAGGCACTGCACTCCAGGCTGGGCAAGAGAGTGAGACTCCGTCTCAAAAAAAAAAAAAAAAAAAAAAAATTAAAAAATTAAAAAGAAAATACAGATCTGAAAAAAATTTTTTGGCCCTAAGCCACTCCATTTTAGGGACTCTAGAACCTCGTTTACATTATGATATCACAGGATATGGGGAGGAATGGGATTTATACAAAAATGTTGCAGAAAAACCTTGCTTCTTTTTTTCTTTTTTTTAGAGACAGGGTATTTCTATGTTGCTCAGGCTGGTCTTGAACTCCTGAGCTCAATTGATCCTCCCACCTTGGCCTCCTAAAGTGCTAGGATTACAGATGTGAGCCACTGCACCCAGCCTCTGCAGTTAGGCTCTTAAATATTTTCACCTTGATGTCATGTGCAACCATAATGATCTATTTTGTATTTGAATTAGTCAGTATTCTATTGCCTGTTAAGAAAGGATTGGTGCTTTTTAAATTGTTTTTTGTCTTTTTTGTCTTTTTTTTTTTTTTTTTTTTTTAGAGACAAGGTCTTGCTATGTTGTCCAGGTTGGTCTTGGACTCCCGGCTTCACGTGATCCTCCCATCTCAGCCTCCCAAGCAGCTGGGATTACAGGTGTGAGCCACCATGCCTGGCTGACGCTTTTTGATAAGAATAAAAAAGGAAACACTTTTGCTGCTGAAGGAACTTAATTTTTATTAGGAAGCTTTTGCTTATGTTCTATACTAGTCTCTATAGCTGTTTTCTCTGCTTTCCACATATGAAAAAAATGTGTTTCATCGTTAACCTCTCACTTTTACCCCCATCTCTCCCATTCTTCCTCTCCTTGTGAATCCCATTCAAACTTTTCCCTAATAAGTCAACAGTAGATAATTTTACCAAGCTGTTATATCATTCTAACTTGGAAAATAAAAATAAACAGCAATCACTAAATAACTCATGCTTACTGTTGCATGTTGAGAAGTGAAATCTATCAAGAAATAACTGACTGGGATTCATTAAGAAGTTAAAGAGTGTCCAACTTGCTGTAACACAGCTGTGTTGGACAGGGTGGGGCTAGTCAGATTCTATTTATTTTAATTAACTGACTGAATTTGGAGTGCCCCAGAAAACATATTGTAAGAAGCATGTAGGTACATTGCCAAGATAATACATTTTTTTTTCTATTGCCAGACTTCAATTTGGTGGATGAATAAGTAAGAGAGCATGCAAAGACATTCCCTTTTCACTATCATGTCAATGTGACATTGAATTACATCATATTTTAAATTCACACACAACTGAGCATGCCTAAGGCATAGCATTGTTAAACACAACTTCAGAGAACAAAGAGATTCTGAAGAAGACGCCAAAAAAATAAAATCAAATTCAAATCAAACTGCTTGCCACAACCTTATCAGATTCAAGCCACACTGTCTTCGAAGGGACTAAAGACTTTCCCAGATTTTCTCTTGTGAACAAGATAAAAAACTAACTGAACCCATGCTGAAAGTGTTTCGCACATACCCTGAGAATTATAGACTATTCTCAGATTCTTGTAATCAAATGGGGTGTGGGAGTGGGGCAGGGAGGAAAACACCAGGAAAATACTAAGTGGCAAAACTTATTTGGATAAGGGAAGAGTGTTGAGACAAAAGGAAAAAAGAAGAATAAAAATAGCCATAGAAAGGATGCTGTTCTGATTTTTTTTGTTCTTGGGGGAAGGGAAGTTAATGGATTGATATATTTTTGCTCAGTCAATTTCCAGATCAGCCTTTTTGACTGGCTAGGGAAAGAAGGGCAAGAGAAATGTATACCTTCCCAGAAGGTCTTACACGCTGTATACAAAGACTTACTTGGAGTAACTGTTCACCAGGTTTTTAATTGAAAGTGTATGGGAGTATTCTGGGTATAAAGTAAGGATCACACAGTGAGAGGTTGATTTTCAAGACTTGGGAGGAAAAACATAACAGTTAAAGACTCGGAAACACCTCATCAATTTTCTCGTTACTGAGAAGATTAGAGTAAAACTGGTAACAGACTCAATGTGCCCAGAAATACAACAAATGGCATATCCATATTCCCCCCAAATTTTCAGTCTCCTCAAGAGCAGGGACCATTCTCGTGCCTGGTGCATATGTTAAAATGAGGGAAAATAATCAAGAAGAGCAATCTTTGAAGCTATTAAGTATTGAATAAGACATAACTTTGAACCGGGCATAGTGGCTCACACCTGTAATCCCAGCACTTTGGGAGACTGAGGCGGGCGAATCACAAGGTCAGGAGTTCAAGACCCAGCCTGGCCAAAATGGTGAAACCCTGTCTCTACTAAAAATATAAAAAATTAGTTGGGTATAGTGGCTGGAGCCTGTAATCCCAGGTACTCAGGAGGCTGAGGCAGGAGAATCACTTGAACCCGGGAGGCGGAGGTTGCAGTGAGCTGCGATCGGGCCACTGCACTCCAGCCTGGGCAACAGAGCGAGACTCTGTCTCAAAAAACAAACAAACAAACAAACAACAACAACAACAAAAAAAAAAACGTATTTTGGAACACTGCATGTTCTCATTTATACTCTATGTCACTTAACAAAAGATTTTAGTTTGATTGACATAAAGTCAGTTGATATTTTCCCCCACACATTGGCAGCTAAGACCTCAAAATGAAATGAAGTTTCTATGCTTTATGAGATACCTAAGTGGAAAGAATATCAGATTTTTGTGTCAGTTGTGTGACTGCTTCAGCTGGAAAGGACCCAGCACAAACCTTAATTTTTCTGAATCTCTTTGTTCTTCTCTATAAAGAGGTTAATGTCTTCTTGCTGGGTTCTTATAAGAACTAAAGGGGATAATGTTTGAATAAACAGTCTTATAAAACAATAATCATTTTTTCCCTTTCTTTCTTTCTTTCTTTCTTTTTTTTTAACAACCGCTTTTCACATGTCATGTTTATAAGAAAATTAGCGACATTCTTTTGCGGGGCGGGGGTGGGGCGGGCGAAGGGGACGGAATTTCGCTCTTGTTGCCCAGGCTGGAGTGCAATGGCACGATCTGGGCTCGCTGCAACCTCCACCTCCCGGGTTCAAGCGATTCTCCTGTCTCAGGCTCCCAAGTAGCTGGGATAACAGGTGTGTGCCACCACAGCCGGCTAATTTTTGTATTTTTAGTAGAGACGGGGTTTCATCCTATTGTCAGGCCGGTCTCGGACTCCTGACCTCAGGTGATCCGCCCGCCTCAGCCTCCCAAAGTGCTGGGATTACAGGCATGAGTCACTGTGCCTGGCCTGAAAATAAGCAACATTCTTTGCTATATACATTGACAAATATTCAAGTTTGTCAGAGGAGTCTCACCTGTTTGGGTCATTTGATTCTAGAAGCTGACAAAAAAGCCGGTTGTATTTCCAGATGAAATTAATGGTATATGTGGTTATTGTATTTACTTGAAACTAAAAATTCTGAATTTTATTTTCACTAGGTTGTTAAATTTAAACCATTTTAAATGCTAAATACATTAAACAAATAACAATGAGTTCATTTTTAAATACCTGCACTCTAATGTTGCTGCCAAACTGATTAGAGGATAGAAAATAAATAAATTTGAAAACCGTGAAGAGGTATACTGGTAGGTTATGAAAATCAAAGTCTCTCCTTAAAAATCACCTCCCTGGTAGGCCGAGGCGGGCGGATCATGTGGTCAGGAGATCCAGACCATCCTGGCAAACACGGTGAAACCCCATCTCTACTAAAAATACAAAAAAATTAACCGGGCGTGGTGGTGGGCGCCTGTAGTCCCAGCTACTCGGGAGGCTGAGACAGAAGAATGGCGTGAACCCGGGTGGGCGGAGCTTGCAGTGAGCTGAGATCGCGCCACTGCACTCCAGCCTGGGCGACAGAGCGAGACTCCGTCTCAAAAATAAATAAATAAATAAATAAATAAATAAATAAATAAATAAATAAATAAATAAATACGTCACCTCCCAAATCACTTTGGTGCTTCACTAATTGAATATATTCTCAGCTGTTTGCTTAGCAGATGTAAATTTGTCTGAAATTAAGCTAGCAATCCCCAAGCTATGTTTTGTTTTGTTTTGTTTTGTTTTGTTTCGAAACGGAGTTTTGCTTGTTGCCCAGGCTGGAATACAATGGCACGATCTCGGCTCACTGCAACTTCCACCTCCCGGGTTCAAGTGATTCTCCTGCCTCAGTCTCACTAGTAGCTGGGATTACAGGCGGATGCCACGACGTCCAGCTAATTTTTGTATTTTTAGTAGAGACGGGGTTTCACCATGTTGGTCAGGCGGGTTTCAAACTCCTTACCTCAGGTGATCTGCCTGCCTTGGCTTTCCAAAGTGCTGGGATTACAGGTGTGAGCCACCGTGACCAGCTAAGTCATGGGTTTTCTTAAAAGCTTAACTATGCTTAACACTATGACAGTGATGCTATAAAGCAATATTATCACCTTTAAAAAAATGTGTTTGGCCGGGGGCGGTGGCTCACGCCTGTAATCTCAATACTTTGAGAGTCCGAGGCAGGCTGATCACTTGAGGTCAGGAATTCGAGGCCAGCCTGGCCAACATGGCAAAACCCCGTCTCTACTAAAAATACAAAAATTAGTCAGGCATGGTAGCCTGTAATCCCAGCTATTTAGGAGGCTGAGGCAGGAGAATTGCTTGAACCCAGTGGGTGGAGGTTGCAGTGAGCTAAAAGCATGCCACTGCACTCCAGCCTAGGTGACAGGGTGAGACTCCAACTTAACAAAAAAAAAATTGTTTTACTTGACTGTGCAGTTGACATCTGTTTTACAGTTCCTTACAAAGGGAAGGCTGGGTGCTAGATTCTCCTATTTGGAGTTGGCTCACTTTCTTAAATTTATGTTTACATCTGTTGCCAAATGCATGACATTTTTAGCAATTATTTCTTTTGTTTTTCTTTCTTTCTCTTCCTTCCTTCCTTCCTTCCTTCCTTCCTTCCTTCCTTCCTTCCTT
>NC_045447.1:85873442-85874731 GCF_002776525.5 Piliocolobus tephrosceles | reverse complement strand
CTTCCTTCCTTCCTTCCTTCCTTCCTTCCTTCCTTCCTTCCTTCCTTTCTTTCTTTTTCTTTCTTTCTTTGACAGAGTCTCACTCTGTCACCCAGGCTGGAGTGCAGTGGCACGATCTTGGCTCACTGCAAGCTCCACCTCCCGGGTTCACACCGTTCTTCTGCCTCAGCCTCCTGAGTAGCTGGGACTACAGGTGCCCACCACCACACCTGGCTAATTTTTTTGTATTTTTAGTAGAGATGGGGTTTCACCATGTTAGCCAGGAAGGTCTCAATCTCCTGACCTCATGATCCGCCCGCCTCAGCCTCCTAAAGTGCTGGGATTACAGGCATGATCCACTGCGCCCGGCCTGGGTCTCACTTTGTTACCCAGGTGATGCAATCTTGGCTTACTGCAACCTCCACCTTCTGGGCTCAAGCAATCTTCCTGCCTCAGCCTCCCAAGTAGCTGAGACTACAGGTGTGTACCACCACGCCTGGTTAATTTTTGTATTTCTTGTAGAGACAGGGCTTTGCCATGTTGCCCAGGCTGCTGTCAAACTCCTGGGCTCAAGTGATCCACCTGCCTCATCCTCCCAAAGTACTGGGATTACAGGCTTGAACCACTGCTCCCAGCTCATTATTTCTTTGAATACTTTTTGAGCCCCATCTTCTTTTACTTCTTTTTTTTGGGACTCTGATGACATAAATATTGTATCTCTTATTTAGTCCCACAGGTCTCTGAGGTTCTGTTTATTTTCTTCCAATCTATTTTCATTCTGTTGTTTAGATTGGGTAGTTTCTGTTGTTTTGTCTTTAAGGTCCTTGATTCTTTCCTTTGACCTTTACCTTCTGCTTTTACTCCTGTAATTACCCTTGCCTTCTGCAAAGATAGAGCCAATTCATTGAAACAGTAGTATTTCTATACAGAAAGAGGTAGCCAGGCATGGTGGCTCACATCTATAACCCCACCACTTTGGGAGGCTGAGGTGGGCAGATTGCTTGAGTCCAGGAGTTTGAGACCAGCCTGGGCAACATGATGAAACCCCATATCTACAAAAAATACAAAAATTAGCTGAGCATGGTGCCACACACCTGTAGTCCCAGCACTCAGAAGGCTGAGGTAGGAGGATCACCTGAGCCAAGGGAGGTCAAGGCTGCAGTGGGCCATGATCATGTCATTGCACTCTAGCTTCGGTATCAGAGTGAAACCCTGTCAAGGAAGAAAGAAAGAGAAATAAAGAAGGAAGGAAGGAAGGAGAAAGAAGGAAGGAAGGAAGGAAGGAAGGAAGGAAGGAAGGAAGGAAGGAA
>NC_045447.1:85861077-85873432 GCF_002776525.5 Piliocolobus tephrosceles | reverse complement strand
GAAGGAAGGAAGGAAGGAAGGAAGGAAGGAAGGAAGGAAGGAAGGAAAAAGAAAGAAAGAAAGAAAGAAAGAAGAGAAAGAAAGAAAGGAGAGAGAAAGAAAGAAAGAAGAAAGAGAAAGAAAGAGAAAGGAAGAAAGGAAGAAGGAAAGAAAGAAAGGAAGGAAGATTAATGCAAAGCAAGGTAAGCAGGAGGATAGTTCTCAAATCAACCTCCTTGAGAACTCAAAGATTAGGGTTTTTATGGGTGATTTGGTGGGCAAGGGGATAGGAAATGGGTGTTGCTGATTGGTTGGGGGCGAAATCATAGAGGATGAAAAATGGTCCTTGTGCGCTGAGTCCACCTTTGGGTGGGGGACACAGGACTGGTTGAGTCATGAGTCATGGACCTAGATGGGTCTACTTTTAGTTTTTTGAGGAACCTCCCAACTGTTCTGCAAGGTGGTTGTACTAATTTACATTCCTTCAAACAGTGTATGAAGGTTTCCTTTTCTCTACGTCCTTGACAGCATTTGTTATTGTCTGTCTTTTGAATAAAAGCTATTTTAACTGGGGTGATATGATATCTCATTGTAGTGTTGATTTGCATTTCTCTGATGATCAGTGATGTTGAGCACCTTTTCTTATGTCTTTTTGTAATTTGTACATCTTCCCTTGATAAATGTCTATGCAGATCATTTGCCCTTTTTAAAATCAGATTATTAGATTTTTCTCCTATAGAGTTGTTTAAACTCCTTATTAACCCTTTGTGAGTTTGTAAGTATTTTCTCCCATTCTGTGGGTTGTTCCTTCACCTTGTTGTTTCCTTTGCAGTGAATAAACTTTTTAACTTGATGTGATACCATTTGTCCATTTCTGCCTTGGCAGTTTGTGCTTGTGGGATATTACTCGAGAAATTTTGCCCAGACCAATGTCCTGGAGAGTTTCTCCAATGTTTCTTGTAGTAGTTCCATAGTTTGATGTCTGAGATTTAAGTCTTTAATCCATTTTGATTTGATTTTTGTATATGATGAAAAATAGAGATCAAGTTTCATTTTTCTGCATATGGATATCCAGTTTTCCCAGTATCATTTTTTGAAAAACCTGTCCTTTCTCCGATGTATGTTCTTGGCACTTTTCTTGAAAATGAGTTCACTGTATATGCATGGATTTGCATCTGGGTTCTCTATTCTGTTCCATTGGTCTATGTGTCTGTTTTTATGCTGGTACCATGTTGTTTTGGTTACTATAGCTCTGTAGTATATTTTGAAGTAAGGTAATGTGATTCCTCCAATTTATTCTTTTTGCTAAGGATAATGTTAGCTATTCTGAGTCTTTTGTGGTTCCATATAAATTTTAGAATTGTTTCTTCTATTTCTGTGAAGAATGGCATTGGCATCTTGATAAGGATTGCATTGAGCTTGTAGTTTGCTTTAGATAGTATGGACACTTTAACAATATTCCTTTTTCCAATCCATGAACATGGAATATCTTTTCATTTTTTGTATGTTCCTTTCAATTTATTTTGTCAGTGTTTTATAGTTTTCATTGTAGAGATTTTTCACTTTTCTGGTTAATTCTGTGAAAGGAAAATCAGTCTTGGGACCCTAAAATCACTAAGCCAAAGGGGAAAGCCAAGCTGGGAACTGTGTCAGACAAACCTATATCCTATTTTATTCCTAAATAAGCTAGCTACAAATATAACTACAAAGGAAATTCCCTGTGGGCTTCAAGATCTTGACCCTAAAAGAGTTCTGTTGAATTTCACCCTGGTAATATAAATTGATAGCTTATCTTCACAGATGAGGGATAAAGGACAGAACTAAAAGTCAGCCCTCTGCTTAGCTGAGACAAATGCATATCTGATTGCCTCCTCTGCCCTATTATTTATGTAAAAAATGTAGATTCACTGAGCCAGACTAAGGCATAACTGACTATTCCTCTACCCACCTCTCACATGTAACTTGTGTGTTCAGTGAAAGGCTGATCAAAGACTAAAAAGAATGCAACTATTTGTCTCTTACCCACCTATAACCTGGAAGCCAGGTTGTCCAACCTTTCTGGACTGAACCAAGGTACGTCTTGCACAAATTGATTGATGTCTCATGTCTTCCTAAAATGTATAAAGGCAGGCTGTACCCTGACCACCTTAGGTACATGTCATCAGGACCTTCTGAGGTTGTGTCTCAGGCATGTCCTTAACCTTGGCAAAATAAACTTTCTAAATTATTGAGACCTGTCTCAGATACTTCCAGTTCACAATTCTTCAGTATTTAATTTCATTTGTGGTTATTGTAAATGGGATTCCTTTTTAAATTTCTTTTCCATGTTGTTCATTGTTGGCATATAGAAATGCTACTGATTTTTGTAAATGATCTTATATCTTGCAATATTACTAAATTTATCAGTTACAATAGTTTTTGGTGCAGTCTTCGGGTTTTTTGAAATATAAAATCATGTCATCTGCCGTTAAGGATAATTTGACTTCTTCCTTTCCAATTTGAATGCTCTTTATTTCTTTCTGTTGTCTGATTGCTCTAGCTAGGGCTTCCAGTACTATGTTGAATAATGATGGTGAAAATGGGCATACTTGTCGGGTTCCAGATCTTAGAGGAAAGGCTTTCAGGTTTTCCCTCTTCACTATGATATTAGCTGTGGATCTGTCATCAGTTATATATGGCTTTTATTATATTGAGGCATTTTCCTTCTATACCTTGTTTTTTAGGGTTTTATCTTGAAGAGATGTTGAATTTAATCAAATGCTTTTTTTGCATCAACTGAAATGTCATATGGTTTTTGTCCTTCATTCTGTTGATGTGATGTATCACATTGATTCATTTGCATATGTTGAAACTTCTTTGCATCCCAAGGATAAATCCCACTTGGTCATGATGAATGATGTTTTTAATGTGTTGTTAAATTTGGTTTGCTAGCATTTTGTTAAGGATTTCTGCGTCAATATTCATCAGAGATATTGGCCTATAGTTTTTTTTTTTTTTTTTTTTTTTTTGATGTGTCTTAGTCTGGTTTTGGTATCAAGGTAACACCGGCCTTGGAAAATGAGTTTAGAAGTATTCCCTCTTCCTCTATTTTTCAGAATAGTTTGAGTAGTATTGGTAATAGTTCTTTAAATGTTTGGTATAATTCAGCAGTGAAGCCATCAGGACCTGCACTTTTCCTTACTGGGAGCTTTTTATTACCCCACATGGTCTTTACTGACACCTCAAGCAGAAGTTGGGGAGTGTTCCCATCACTTAAGGTCGGGAGAAAAGTCCCAGCTCCCCACTTGGTCTTCTCTAACACCATGAACAGGGAGGAGAAGGGAGTTGTTTTTTTGTAACGGTGCAAGGACATAAGTCTAGGCTCCCTCTTGGCTTTTGGTGCAGGTTGCGAATGGGTCACATTTTTTTCTATGGTATTTGGCTGGGGTAGTTGTTTTAAAAAACAACCTTTTAAATTTCATGTATGAGAGAAATCACATATGTGAAATTTAAAAAGTTGTTAAATCCTGAATTTAACAACTTTTTTAATTTACTGAATTAGATTACTTTTTAAATTTACTGAATATGCAGTATTCGACATACTGATTTTATTTCTTTTGGGTATATCACCCAGTAGTAAGATTGCTAATTAGATGGTAATTCTATTTTTAATTTTTTGAAGATCTCCATATTGTTTTTCATAGGGGCTGTACTAATTTTCCTCTCTTTTGTTTATTGATTTATTTTTGTCTGAGACAGAGTCTCACTCTGTCACCCAGGTTGGAGTGCAGTAGTGTGATCTTGGCTCACTGCAGCCTCTGCCTCCTGGGTTCAAGCGATTATCCTGCCTCAGCCTCCCAACTAGCTGGGACTATAGGCCTGTGTCACCATGCCTGGCTAATTATTGTACACTAATTTTCATTTCTACCAGCAGTGTGTAAGGGCTGCCTTTTTTCCACATCCTTGCCAACACTTGTTGTCTTTTGGTTTTTTGATAGTAGCCATTCTAACTGGAGTAAAGTCACATCTCATTGTAGTTTTTATTTGTATTTCTCTAATGATTAGTGATGTTGAACATTTATTTCATATATTAGTTGGCCATCTGCATGGGCTTTTTTTTGAGAAATAAATATCTATTCAGGTCTTTTGCCCATTTTTAAATTGGGTTATTTGGTTTTTGTTTTTCTGTTTTGTTTTGAGTTGTTTGGGTATCATATATTTTGGATATTAACTCCTTCTCAGGTGTCTAGTTTGCAAATATATTCTTTCATTCTGTTGGTTGTCTCTTTGCTCTGTTGATTGCTTATGCTGCCCCTTTTCTTGTCCTGTAGTTAGCAGACTGTTATTAGGCCTTTTTTGACTGCACCTGTTAGCATTTTCTAATTGCCTGTTTCTCTAGCACCCAGTTTGGGCTATATGAAGCAAGAAGAAAATCCATGATCCCTAGCCGAGCCCATCTTCTCTCTCCCTTTTAGAAACTTCTTGTACTTGTTTTATATACAATATCCAGGGCCTCTAGCTGTACTTAGCAGGAGAAATAAGATGTGTGTGTACTTCATTCTGTCCTGAAACCAGAAAGTCAGAATTCGATTCATTCTGTGGTTCTGCTTTCACTGCTGTGGCATTATAATGGTTCTAGGAGGAAAAATTGACATTGAAACCCATATACTTTTTAATGCTAACACTCACCACTCCCAAGTTCCAGTCCATCTAGGTGTGCGTAAAGAGTTTTAAAGCCACACCCAACACAATACAGCCAGCTTTTCTCTTTCTGTGTCACTGCAACAGGTGGCAAATGAGGCCATTCTGGTGCCAAAAATCTAAGTTTCCCAGATGTTGAGTTGTTTGCCTCTGGCTAGGGAAGTGTGCCCTCACCAGCTGTGCTTTTTTCGGGAAATATATACACCAAGACAGATCTCAACTCTCCATCATGAAGGCACCACTTGCTTTCATGGTATTTTAGAACTGAACTGAAACTATCTCTTTCAAATAACATTCTGTGTTGGGGTAAGAGAAGGAACCACTTACTTTTACATATTACTTTTCTTTTCTTTTCTTTTTTTTTTTTTTTTTTTGAGACAGTGTCTGGTTCTGTTGCCCAGGCTGGAGTGCAGTGGCATGATCTCGGCTCACTGCAACTTCTGCCTCCCAGGTTCAAGTGATTCTCCCACCCCAGCCTCACGAGTAGCTGGGACTACAGGCGTGTGCCCCCACACCCGGATAATTTTTGTATTTTTAGTAGAGATGGGTTTTCACCATGTTGGCCAGGCTGGGTCTTGAACTTCTGACCTCAAATGATCCACCTGCCATGGCATCCCAAAGTGCTGGGATTACAGGCATGAGCCACCGCACCTAGCCTACAAATTTCAAATACTTTCTAACAACTAATGCAAGCACTTCAAGACTTTACATCTTTTCTGCTGGCACACATTTCCAGTAGCAACTGGGGCTGCTGTTGAGGGAAGCACAGTTTGTGCATTGCAGAAAGGCACCCAGCCAGTGGAACAAAAGGGAGCAAAGACCCAGTTCAAGCTCTACTAGCCAAATCATGTACCCACAGGGCTGCATCACCCAGAGGGGGTGCCTTTTTCAAATTTGCACAAAGGCTCTCTATAAGCAATCAGCTGGGCCCTGAATCTAACAATAGCAGTATTGCAACATCTCAAAAGAAACACTCTCTTGTATTCTATAAACTCATTATACTTGAATATTCAATTGATACTCATGCATAATTTATATCATCACTTCAAAATAATTTATTTTCAGATTTTCAGGCCTATGAAGATGAGCTGCAAATCATCTGAGGACAAACACATTGTAAATTTTGACTAGGATCAAACTGGCTTTTTAAAAAGATTCTCCATTCTCTCCCTGGGAGGATACCATTCTACCAGTGAGTATTGTTAATTTTCAGGTGCTGGGTAGATAACACAGGTTCCCTGATATGCACAATTCGCTGCCCCATAGCTGTGAACATGCCCCCTTTTTCACCCACTGATCTGTTACATGTCAGTATGTCCTTCCAAGGCAGTTGAAAATTCTTGCCATGTGGGAGTATCTGTATCACTGAATAAATCTTGATACTGAAGCTTCAAACAGGTAACTAAATAGTTGTGAGAGGTCTCTTTCTTGTCTACTTAGCCAGCTAGTGGCCACTTAATGGCAATGTTCTTTCGATCAAAGTAACTATAAAATACATCATTGGCCCTACTCTTAGTATAAACCAAGTGTTGACTTACATGTGACAAAGACTCTCTTCTTTGGCCAAAACTTTAGTCAGTCTCTTCTGAGTTCTCTGTTTGACTAGGCCCAGTCTTGGGCTTCCCTCTCTGTCCTTGTACAATCCAATTTGAACAAGAATTATTCTAAATCGGTTTATCAAAAATGTCCCATCCTTAGTGTGTCTGACCACCCTCAATATCTCACCATTCTGACCTGCCTTCAGCAATACTCCTATCCGGTTGGTTTAGCCATGTACCCTTTGTTTGATGCTTTCTCTTAGTAATTTTCCATCTGCTGACTGCCACCCTACTCCTTGGTTGTAAATCTCCACTGGTCCTTATTGGAGTTGAGTCTAATCTCTCTCCCCTGCTGCAATGCCTCACTTCAATGGTCCCTTTATCTATCACCGTGGCCCCCTCTTGAATTTAGTCTGCCTTGCCATCTTAACAAGTGCTTGGGTAATTTTTTTCTTTAATGGGTGTAAAACAGTTGGCTCATTTCAAAATAAATAATAATAGAGCATCAAGGCATACCACACAGTCTCTTAGTATGGAACAATGACCCTTTATTTCATGGCTTCTCCAAAATATTAAACTCAAAACTGAAAATGCTGATGACAAGCTGGTCACAGTGCCAAAAGCACCACACTAGGGTTGAGAAGTCCTGGGCTTCATCCCCCTCTCTGCCATTATCATTTGCTCAATTCAGCATAACTCTCGGCATCTCTGCATCCCAGGGTCTATGTCTGCTAGATGAGGAGATTTACCTGACTCTAAGACACTCTCATTTTATTTTACTTTTTTAGAGATGAGGTCTTGCTATGTTGCCCAGGCTGGATGCAGACTCCTGGATTCAAGGGATCCTCCCATCTCAGCCTCCTGAATAGCAGGGACTTAAAACACTCTAATTTTTATTCTTCCCAAACAAGTACAAGTACAGCTTGAGTGAATCCTTTAAGTTGCATTTTTTTCCTTTCAAACATTTACTTTCATTTGACCAACACATTTAAAACTTTTTCCGCTTCATGTAGAAATTGTTTTCCCATCTACTAATCTCTTCTTTCTCAAATATAATCATTTGTAATAGTGTAGACGGCAATTCTATAAATAGCCATACCCCTTTTGCAATATGTTAGATGCCAAAAAAAAGAGACCACTTTGAAAACCTACTCTAAAGAAAAAAAATCAATTTACTTCCTATAAATTTTCTTTTAGTAGTTAGGTGTGAGCAGAATACATGTTTTATTATCTTACTATTAATAATGTACAACATTGTATAAGGAATGGTGTTATGAAAAGTGGATTAAATCATAAAATTTAGCTAATACGGCTCTCTAAAATGCTTGCCATAAGCCCTAAATTTCCACTTTGCCACGTGAACAAACTTCCACTATCAAAATGTTTAGTTTCGAAGTGGTGTCTAGTTTGGAAATATTCATCCAACGTGAAGGAGTAAAACAAAACAAATCCCATTAAAAGACCAGGTTCTGGTCCTCCTTCTGCCATATGCCATGAGATCCTGACTGAGACATTTACTGTCCCTAGACCTTTGTTTCCACACCTGAAAAATGAAGATTAGTAAATGCTAATTTAGATGCTCTATTAGTTAAATGTTTCCAATCTTATAACTCTATGTCAAATAGTTCTTAGACTATTCCTCAGAAATCTCAAATATTCAGAACTAATAACTCCTAATATGCAGATTAAGAAACTGGGACTCAAATAAACTAAGTAATTTGTTCAAGGTCACAAAGCTAATCTGTGGACTGCCTGATTCTTTATCCAGATCTGCCTGATTCCAAAGCTCATCCTTTCAGCTCTACCTTCAGTGAAATTCTCCCCTTTCAGGATGTGAAGAGAAGAAACCCCTCTTATTATTTAAGGCACAAGTATGGCTTTTATAACCTTAGCATAAAATCTGTATCCTAAAGAAGAGCCCATTTGGAAAAAGTACGGGACTGTCTGAAAGTTGCCTTCTATACCTTGTCCCTACAATTAACTAAGACAGTGGTTCTCAAAATGTAGTTCCTGGACCAGAAGCATCAGTAATACCTAGTAATTTGTTAGGAATGCAGATTCTCAGACTACCCATTGCATACTGGATCAGAAACCCTGGAGATGGAGCCCCGCTATCTGTGTTTTAACAAGTCCTCCAAGTGATTCTGATGTGTGATACAGTTTGAGAAGCACTGAGCTAAGTTAAGTGGCCTTGAGCAATGCATGCAACAACTCCCAGCTCCAGTTGCCAGCTCCAAAATCCTATGGTACTTCTATGACCTAACATCTGAATTATTAATAGGAGAATAGCTGGGCACAGTGGCTCACACCTGTAATCCCAGCACTTTGGGAGGCCAAGGTGGGCGGATCACGAGGTCAGGAGTTCCAGACCAGCCTGGCCAACATAGTGAAACCCCATCTCTACTAATAATACAAAAATCAGCTGGGTGTGGTGGCGTACACCCGTAGTCCCAGCTACTCGTGAGGCTGAGGCAAGAGTCGCTTGAAACAGGGAGGTGGAGATTGCAGTGAGTCGAGATCGTGCCACTGTACTCCAGTCTGGATGACAGAGCAAGACTCCTTCTGGAAAAAAAATAAAAAAAAAAAAAAAAATGAGAATAGATTGGATTCTTATCCCTAACTTTGAGAACTGATACCCACTAAGGTGAAGAAGGAGAAAGCAGGTAAGGAGGACAAAGAGGACATCATTTCACACAGTCCGCAATTAGTCAAAGCGGCAATGTTGTTTGTGATGATTTATGTCACTGATGCTGGTGACATCCCAAATTAGATCATCTTTTTGGGAGTCACTCTGAATGCATCTCTTTGGAAATTTAAAAATTTATTAGGCAACTTGGAACACAGCTCAAAGAAAGAATCAATTTAAAATAGGCTGTTTCCTTAGCACTGCCTTAAGTCATTCAGGAGACAGTTTCTGGGAATGAAGTCCAATAGATCTTTTTTGTAAACTGGAACAAAGTAATATCTCATTTTCCAGGAGTTAAAACCTTTCCCTCCCTCCTGGACATGACATATATATTGGGATCTATTTCAACCAGAGGTGACATAACCAGCCTTCCAGGTACCTTTAGCAACTCATGTTTCCCCAGCTTAGCAATGACTCAGCAGACAGCAGGGAGTATTAATGGCCTTAAATGCCATACTGGCGCCAAGGGTCATTTTGTCATTATTTATTAAACATTTTATTTGCCCAGAGCCTAAGTTGTAACTACATTCTTATGTAGTGCATGACCTGAGTCAGAAATCTTGCCATTAGGTTAGAAGAGATACCATTTTTCATTTGGGAGGTTGAAGCTACAGATCTATCATGAAAATATCTAGTACATAGTATTCAATAAATATCTGTCAAATGAAATAATGAGTTCACTAAAATAGTGCACAGGCTTAAATTTGGTTTGTAAGTAACTGTGACAGTTCTACAGCGTTTTGAACACAAACTTACCTATTTTTTTTTTTTTTTTTTTTTCTGAGATGATTCTCGCTGTTGTCACCCAGGCTGGAGTGCAGCAGCATGATCTCTGTTCACTGCAACCTCTGCCTCCCAGGTTCAAGCAATTCTCCTGCCTCAGTCTCCCTAGTAGCTGGGATTACAGGGGCCTGCTACCACGCCCAGTTAATGTTTGTATTTTTAGTTGAGACGGGGTTTCACTGTGTTTGCCAGGCTGGTCTTGAACTCCTGACCTCAGGTGATCTGCCCACCTCGGCCTCCCAAAGTGCTGGGATTACAGGTGTGAGCCACCACACCTGGCCAAACTTATCTATTTCTTTCATGGTGGGGAAGGAAATTAACATGTTCTGAATACTTACTATGTCCCAAGCACTTGGTACCTATTTTTCTCATTTTATCCTCAGAACAACCCTGTGAAGTTGGAGTTGTTACTCCCACTTTGTAGGTAAGAAAACTGAGGCCAAGATTCTTAAGATTGAGCAGCTGGTAAACATCATGACAGAGCCAAAATTGGAACATACTTCTTTTTTTTTTTTTTTTTTTTTTTTTTTTTTTTTTTTTTTTTTTTTTTTGCTTTTTTTTTTTTTTTTATTATACTTTAAGTTCTAGGGTACATGTGCATAACGTGCAGGTTACATATGTATACATGTGCCATGTTGGTGTGCTGCACCCATCAACTCGTCAGCACCCATTAATTCATCATTTATATCAGGTATAACTCCCCAATGCAATCCCTCCCCCCTCCCCCCTCCCCATGATAGGCCCCAGTGTGTGATGTGGAACATACTTCTTATCCTCCCACATTTCCCCCATTGTCCAGTATGTGGGCAAAACAGCTCCTCTGAATTGGGGCTTAGATGGTTGATATTCAGCATTTGCATCCAAAGTTGTTTCTCTGTCAAACATTTCCATTCACTGAAATAAAACAGCTAATGGCCGGGTGTGGTGGCTCACATCTGTAATCCCAGCACTTTGGGAGGCTGAGGCGGGTGGATCACTTGAGGTCAGGAGTTCAAGACCAGCCTGGCCAACATAGTGAAACCCTGTCTCTACTTAAAAAATAAAAATAATTAGCCATGTGTGGTGGCACGTGCCTGTAGTCTCAATTACCCAGGAGGCTGAAGCAGGAGAATCACTTGAATGCGGGAGGTGGATGTTGCAGTGAGCTGAGATAGTGCCACTGCATTCCAGCCTGGGTGACAGAGCGAGACTCTGTCTCAAAAAAAAAAAAAAAAAGTGCTGGCCGAGCACCGTGACTCATGCCTGTAATCCCAGCACTTTGGGTTGCTGAGGCGGGCAGATCAAGAGGTCAGGAGATCAAGAGCATCCTGGCTAACACAGTGAAACCCCGTCTCTACTAAAAACGCAAAAAATTAGCTGGGTGTGGTGGCGGGCACCTGTACTCCAAGGTACTTGGGAGTCTGAGGCAGGAGAATGGCGTGAACCTGGAAGGCGGAACTTGCAGTGAGCGGACATTGCACCACTGCCTTCCAGCCTGGGTGACAGAGCGAGACTGTCTCAAAAAAAAGTGCTTAACTATCTAAAAGCATTCTTAGCTGGTGAGCCCTGCAAAAATAGATGGTGGTTTGGATTTGACTGAGTCTCAGACCACAGTTTGCCAATCCCTAGGTAAGATAATATTGGTGATTGTACTTGGGTTATGTAAGAGAATGTCCTTGTTTTCAGAAAATACTACACATGAAAAATGTACAGGCAAAATGGCTGGCGTTATCTGGTGTGGCATCTTACCAAAATATCAGTCAGAAAAGAACTTTCAGCACCTCCACTCTCTTTCTCTGCTTCAACATCCTAGTGGAGTCAGAAACCAGATTGTGCATGATAAAGGAGGTTGAGGAAGTTGGGAATACCAAGTGGGAGCAAAAGAAAAGAAGAGATCATGACTCACCCCTTGCCTCCGCAAACTGCCACCCCAGCTTCGGTCCTAGCGTGGAGATGGCCACAGTTGGAGATCAAATTTGGTATTTTGATGGTTATATAGGACTGGGTATTTTAAAATATTAGACTGAGGCCGGGTGTGGTGGCTCATGCCTATAATCCCAGCACTTTGGGAGGCTGAGGTGGGTGCATCGTGAGGTCAGGAGTTCAAGACCAGCCTGGCCAACATGGTGAAACCCCGTCCCTACTAAAAATACAAAAATCAGCTGGGTATGGTGGCTTGTGCCTGTAATCCCAGCTACTCAGGAGGCTGAGACAGGAGAATGGCTTGAACCCAGGAGGCAGAAGTTGCAGTGAGCTAAGATCACGCCATGGCACTCCAGCCTGGGAGACAGATCAAGACTCTGTCTCACAAAAAGATAAAAAATAAAAATAAATAAAATATTAGACGGAAAATATGCTTGCTACTTAAAGTGACTATAATATTTAGATGGGGCCAGGGGGTGACTCTTGCCTATAATCCCAGCACTTTGGGAGGCTGAGGCAGGAAGATCACAGGAACCTAGAAGTTGGAGACCAGCTGGGCAACATAGTGGTACTCTGTACAGAAAACAATTTAAAAATTAGCAGGGCATGGTGGTGCAGCCTGTGGTCCCAGCTACTAGGGATGCTGAGGTGGGAAGATTATTTGAACTTAAATGTCAAGCCTGCAGTGCAGCAGGATGACACCACTATACTCCAGCTTGGGCAACAGACTGAGACAGATGAAAGAAAGGAAAGGAAAGGAAAGGAAAGGAAAGGAAAGGAAAGGAAA
>NC_045447.1:85841125-85861067 GCF_002776525.5 Piliocolobus tephrosceles | reverse complement strand
GGAAAGGAAAGGAAAGGAAAGGAAAGGAAAGGAAAGGAAAGGAGGAAGAGGGATGGGAGGGATGGGAGGGAGGAAAGAAGGAGAGGAGAGGAGGGGAGAGGAGGGGAGGGGAAGGGAAGGGGGGAGGAGAGGAGAGGAAAGGAGAGAGAAAGAGAGAAGATTAGATGGGAGAGCCTGTGGTAAAAGTTTCTTCGTCAGACCTTTAAAAGTGTCTGACTTTTAGTCCGCTTCTCCTGTGAGTTAATCTTTCCTAGATCTGGATAAGACAGATAAGGGAGGCCTCAGAGCAGACTGTTTTGTGTCTGCTGTTTCTTACTAATGTAGATTTCCTCTACAGATGCAAATCTTCCCTACAAAAGCACAGCTTTGCAGAGCTATTCCTGTGGTCTGCAGCCCCTCTGAATAGCCATATCAAGATAAGAAAAATAAATATATTTTGGGGTGGCATATTTTGGTTTCCTCCTGTTGTTTCCTGATTATGTTCTGTAAGTCCTGATTTTCAACAGTGCTATAACCTAGAGGGTGGCAAGAGAAGATATGGTAGAGAAGGTGGCAAGAGCCAGATGTGAAGGAAGAATGAGTCATATGAGAGTTTGAGACTTTTCCCTAAAGGCTTTTTTAAAAAAGCCTTTGAAACCAGGCATGGTGGCTCACAGCTATAATCCTATCATTTTGGAGGGCCAAAACAGGAAGGTCACTTGAGGCTAGGAGTTTGAGGCCAGCCTGGGCAACATAAGGAGACCCTGTCTCCTCAAAAAATTTTCAAAATTAGCCAGGCATGGTGGCACATACCTTAGTCCTAGCTAATCAGAAGGCTGAGGTGGGAGGGTAATTTGAGCTCAGGAGTTTGAGCTGGAGTGAGCTATGATTAACCAATGCACTCCAGCCTGGGCAACAGAGTGAGACCCCCATCTCAAACAAACAACAACAAAAAAGCCGTTGAAGAGTTTGAGATAGGGGAATTTCGTGACCGAAGTTGTGTTTTTTAAAAAAATCCTAGTTTCAGGCTAAATGATTATTTGAAGGGCAGTAGAGGCAGGAATCACCAAAAGGAGGACATAGTTTAGGCAAAATACGGTGGTGGTCTGGTTCAGAGTAGTGACAGTGAAGATAAAAGAAATGGAGGGCAAGAAAGAAAATAAACCTTTAATCTGAGGAACTCAAGCCCCTTGAAAACATCAGGTCCAAAGAGGCATTTGAAATGTCACAGCATGGCCAAGTACGATGGCTCACATCTGTAATCCCAACACTTTGGGAAGCTGAGACAAGATTGTTTGAGCCCAGGAATTTGAGACCAGCCTGGGCAACATAGTGAGACCCCATCTCTACTAAAAGTAATAAGATTAGTTGGGTCAGGGGCAGTGGCTCACACCTGTAGTCCCAGCTCTGGGGAGGCTGCAGTGGGAGGATCACTTGAGCCCAGGAAGTCGAGGCTGCAGTGAGCTGAGACTGCACCACTGCACTCCAGCCTGGGTGACAGAGTGAGACCCTGTCTCAAAACAAAACAAAACAAAAATAAACATTAGCCGGGCATAGTGGCACTCACCTGTAGTCCTCGCTACCTGGAAGGCCAATGCAGGATGATCGCTTAAGCCCAGGAGTCTGAGACCAACCTAGGCAACACAGCAAGATCCCATCTCTGCAAAAAAGAAAAAAAAATTATTAAAATAAAATATGACAGCAGCCATGTCTCATTCCCTCGTTGAGCTAAATAAGGAAGCCACTTCTCTGTGGGCTCTATACTGACTGACGCCAAGTAGTCACGAAATCCTAACAACGTCATACGCTGGGCACATAATTCATACCCTATGGTTCGCCAGTGGATACCCAGTCATTAAGCCATGTTATTCCTGTAAACCAATGAGAATTCCTGTCAAACAATTTTGTATTCGCCCATTCCTTGTTTCCTTTTGCCTCTGAAAACCTGCTGTAGCGAAGGCTGAACGGAGCATTCGCCAAAGCAACTTGGAAGTATGTCCTGGGCAGCTGTCCCCACTTTGGCTTAAGTAAACTCTTCAAAGTTATATTGTGTGTCTCAGCTTCTTCCTTTAGGTTGACACAGATTTTGAGAGAAGTGATAAGCTTGATAATAATTGGAGATGGACTTGTGGGAAGTCAAGGGCAGCCCCCACGTTACTGATTTGAGCCACTTATTAGTCAGCAGCACCATTTCGTTTCTGGAGACTGGGAACTCTGTTGATCTTGGAAGAGACCCAGGGCAGACAATGTTGTCTCCATCTAATTGATGTAGTGACTAATATTCAAGAAAATCAAGTAATTTGCTGAAGCCCACACATCTCATTATTTCTGAGAGCCGCTGCCTTGTTTGCTACTTCAAAGGACAATGCTTCAGCTGTTTGGTGTTAGTTCCCTTTCACTGCATTTGGAAACAAATGCACCCCCATAGGTGAAGTTAACTGTGTGATTTAAAGAAAGAGAGGAAGAAACTGGGTTCTGATCTAATTTTCAAAGTATTTATACATTCAGCAGTTTCAGCAAAATATCATTATGCTTCTTGGAATCATAGAAACATGCCATGAAATCTTTTATTTCAATACAGTTGAAAAACTCTGAACTTGCCCAAGTAACATTTTGTTTCTCACCCTGCCCCGGGATTCTGAAACTTATCTTTTAGAGCAGCATTTCTCAAGCCTTAATGTGCAAGGTTGGGCCCAGTGGTGCACACCTGTAATTCCAGCACTTTTGAGGCTGAGGCAGTGGATCACCTGAGGTCAGGAGTTTGAGATCAGCCTGGCCGACATGGTGAAATCCGTCTCTACTAAAAATACAAAAATTAGCCAGGTATGGTGGTGGGTGCCTGTAATCCCAGCTATTTGGGAGGCTGAGGCAGGTGAATCGTTTGAATCTGGGAGGCAGAGATTGCAGTGAACCGAGATCAAGATCACGCCACTGCACTCTGGCCTGGGGAACGGAGCAAGACTCCGTCTCCAAAAAACAACAACAAAACACCTTAATATGCATCACCTGGAGATCTTGTTAAAATGCCAATTCTGCTTCAATAGGTCTGGGGTGGGGCCCCAAGTTTCTGCATTTTTAACAAGCTCCCAGGGGATGCCCATGACGCTGACTGACTTTTAAGAAATCAGAGTTCTACAGTGGCTCACGCCTGTAATCCCAGCACTTTGGGAGGTTGAGGCAGGCGGATCATGAGGTCAGGAGATTGAGACCATCCTGGCTAACACAGTGAAACAGCGTCTCTACTGAAAAAAAAGTAGCTGGGCGTGGTGGCGGACGCCTGTAGTCCAGCTACTTGGGAGGCTGAGGCAGGGGAATGGCATGAACCCAGTAGGTGGAGCGTGCAGTGAGCCGAGATCCTGCCACTGCACTCCAGCCTGGGTGACAGAGCGAGACTCCTTCTCAAAAAAAAAAAAAAAAAAAAAAAAAACAGAAAAACAAAAAAAAGAAATCAGAGTTTTCGATGTGCTCACTACTTCTCCAAGTACACATGGGCACTGAGACAGGACCCAAAGGAATTTCAGAAATGTAATTATATTGGGGATAAACAAAACTAGATCTTGCAAAATGATGAGGCAGACAAATGTTATCAGGCCTATTTTTCTACTTTCCAAATTCCTTTCCTGGCTCAGCACCTTGCCTGGGCCTTAGCTGGTCTTTCTGCAGCTGGTTAACTAATCCTTGCCTACGGGCAGACAGAAAGGTGGTTTTTCGTGTTACATCTTCCCCATCCCTCCCTGGGAAGCTGCATTTTCAGATGCACTTTCAAATTTCAAGACCCAAAGAAATAAATGTTTAATGTGGAATGACAGGCAATACTTCGATATTTGCAGGGAAGGGTCCCTGCTCAGCACTCCTCCAGTATCAGTTCTAGACGGATCTTGGAGAAGAGAAGAAACTCAGCTTGTTGAAGTGGCTCATCCTATAGGAAATACTTTCTCCAGCTTATTTCTCTGTGCCGCCTTAAAATCAATCTACGATATGCCAAATATTAACAAGGAAAAAATTATCTCCGAAGAAGACACTGGCAATTTTGCCTGTGCTCTCTTCAGTCAGAGGCGATGTGGGGTGTAGGGAGTGTTGTAGAACTGTCAGTGAGTTAAGGGATAAACATGTTGAGATAGATTGGATTAGACAGCATTGTTCCAATTCATCATGCTGAATTTAGGGCCAGGAGACATTAGATTCTGCTCTAGGTTTTGACATTTACATTCTCTGTGACCTTGAGCGGGTCATTTCATGTGTTTGGTTGTAGTTTTTTCACATGTAAAGGGCAACGACAGGATAAAATGAGTTCTAAGTTTCCTCCTGATTCTACAATCTTTGTTTCTGAAGTTGTTTCAGTGCAAGCTGGCGTGCAGTGGCACGATCCCGGCTCACTGCAACCTCCGCCTCCCGATTCAAGCAATTCTCCTGCCTCAGCCTCCCAAGTAGCTGGGATTTATAGGCGCGTGTCACCAGGCCCGGCTAATTTTTTGTATTTTTAGTAGAGATAGGGCTTCACCGTGTTGGCCAGGATGGTCTCTATCTCCTGACCTCGTGATCCGCCTGCCTTGGCCTCCCAAAGTGCTGGGATTACAGGTGTGAGTCACTGCGCCCCGCCCTGAAGTTGATTCAGAAAAAAAAAAAAAAAAAAAAAGAATTTTTAAACTGCAGGTTTTCACAGTGGCTGGTCATGAAAATCTCTTTGGAGAGCTTTCAAAAGTGTGGATCTATTTCTACTCTGTTTCGATTATTTGTGGATGCAGCCTTGGAAACTATTTTCATGAAGTTCTCCAAGTAAATTCTCTCCATTAGACAAATTTGGGAATCATTAATCCAAGCCACAAGGGGGCGCCCAGAAGATGCTGCTTTTCTTCTCAGTGATTTTTAAAAATCCTTTTGAAAATTAAAATAGAAATAAAATTGATTTTCCATTTCCATATCTAATTTTGTTTTATATTATTTGAAAGAAATTTCTGATTGAAAGCATCTCTTTGGTATTTTAGGTTTAATTATTTGCTGGGTGAGCTAAAGTTATATTAATATAATGTGTACATAATCTCCAGCATTATAGACATAAACTTACATACAAAATGAATGTAATCTTCAGTATTTAAGCTAAGGTTGGAGGTTTGGAGTATGGAAAGCTATATCTTGATGTCAATGAAACTTAAATGTTCCAAGTTTTCCTAGACAATTCCTTGACCCATGGTCCCACATTTCCCTTGATCTTTTTGGAGGAGCTTCTAGAAAGAGTAGGTTATGGCCGGGCGCGGTGGCTCAAGCCTGTAATCCCAGCACTTTGGAAGGCCGAGACGGGCGGATCACGAGGTCGGGAGATCAAGACCATCCTGGCTAACACGGTGAAACCCCGTCTCTACTAAAAAATACAAAAAAATTAGCCGGGCGAGGTGGCGGGCGCCTGTAGTCCCAGCTACTCGGGAGGCTGAGGCAGGAGAATGGCGTAAACCCGGGAGGCGGAGCTTGCAGTGAGCTGAGATCCGGCCACTGCACTCCAGCCTGGGCCACAGAGAGAGCCTCCGTCTCAAAAAAAAAAAAAAAAAAAGAAAGAGTAGGTTATACTTTTTGTCCCCAAAAATGACTCTATCATTTTTCTCCTCAAACATGTTTATTTATTTATTTATTTATTAATTTTTGGAGACAGAGGCTGAAGTACAGGGGCCGGATCTCCACTCACTTCAACCTCCACCTCCTGGGTTCAAGTGATTCTCATGCCTCAGTCTCCACAGTAGCTGGGATTACAGGTGCATGCCACCACACCCAATTAATTTTTCTATTTTTAGTAGAGACTGGGTTTCACCATGTTGGCCAGGCTTGTCTCGAACTCCTAACCTCAAGCTATCTGCCTGCCTCGGCCTCTCAAAGTGCTGTGATTATAGGCGTGAGCACTGCACCCGGCCAAAACACGTTTTTTAATTTTAATTTTTTTTCTCTAAACAAGTTTTGTTTAAATTATTTGTAAAATGAAGTTAATAAAAGAACAAAACTGTTAGGATTGTTTTGAGGATTAAAGGGATTAAAAGTGTTAGGAACTGTGCCTAGCATATAATTAGCATTCAATAGATATAAACTATTCATATTTTTCTTATGTTCTATTTATTATTCTCTGTCTTGACAGGGTCTCCACCGCTCAGTTACCCAGTCCCAAAACTCAGATTCCACTCTTTTCACCCCTGTCCCTCAGATACCACATGCAATTGGCAAAATTTATTTCTCTCTCAAATGTACTCTCTCCTCTCCATTCCCACAGACATATTTGATTTCTCATTTTATTTCTCATTAGTTTAGTTCTAGGCCTCTGGTATATAGTCCTGAAGAGCTCCCTACCCCTACGAGAGTGACTGTTCTAAAACACAAATCTGATCATGTTCTCCCACTAATGAAATCACTTCAATGGCTGTATGCGATTTACTCTCAAAGGGTTCAAAAAATGATACATATATATTGAAAGAAAGAGAGGGAGAATGAAAAATGCGGCAAAATGTTAACAGTAGATAAATGGTATGCAGGTATGTTGTACAATCTTTTTTATTGTGGCAACTTTTCTGTAAGCTTATATTTATTTTCAAAACAAAGTTAAACAAACAAAACAAAATGCTTCACTGGCTTTCCTCAGAATAATATCCAAAGTCCTTACCTACTTCTCCAGATTTATCTGCTGTTTTTCCCCCTTGATGTTTAAGCTTCAGCCGTAATACATGATTTTAGTTCATTATCTGTAAGCTTGCTGTTTTCTAAATTGAAATGCTATGGTCTTTCCAAGTTGTCTCCCTGGAAAACTCCTATTTATACTTCAATACCCAGAGCATAATCCCTTCTCTATGATACCCGCCCCATCCCCAGGTTCACTGTGTTCTTCATTTTGACTCTTCACCCCTTTTATCACAGCGCGTAATTCATCTATTTCCTCTTCTAATCTCAGAGTTCTCAGAACAGAGGCCCCCAGGTCTTTTTCATTGTTGCATCCCCAGAGGCTAAAATCCCGATTTCTGCCTGCTCGTGTTTGCAAGTTCATTTTTAGTTGCCGGCTGTGCTGGTTTCTCACCTTCTGCCATTTGAAGTGGCCACAGTGGCACTCAACTTGCGGCTGCTTCCTGTTGTTCCCAGCTGAGCCTTGGCTTCTAGCTACTCTCCCTAATTTTTTATTGTTATTTGTTTCCCCATGTGAAGGAAGTGAGCCTGTATCGACGCAGAGCTGAAATCTAGCCGTCATCGTCAAGGACTCACGCCTGCCCTTGCAGCTCCAGTGACCTCCTTCCCTTTACCCTCATTCTGTGTTTTAGAGCCAGTTGCTCTACATCTAGGAGTCTCAGTTTTCTTCTCTGGGAGGGTATACTTGAGTCCAACATGCCTTGTAAGAGAGGGTTTTTATTTTATTTTATTTTATTTTCGCTTAGTCCTCTTGTTCAGACAGTGCATACAGTTCATTTGATCTAATCCTTTGTGCTAATTTGTCAAAGTTCATCAAACATTAATTGAAACTAGTTATTTCCTTAGAATTATGTAAGTCAAAGGCCAGCGTGCTACACTCTTGGTGAATGTGTGTCTTTTTGGATTATGTTTTCATTCTACAGATATTTTAGGAAAAGGTAAGCTTAGCCCATTTCTAGCAATAAACAGCTTTTCTAAAAGTTCCAAGTTTTCATTGCTATCTTTCAAAAATATTTGTTTTGTGACTAAGAAATAAAGGGAGCGGAGCCTCTAGAGAAGAAAAATATCGATATTGGTTATAAAGCACATTCACTCTGAAATACCAATATCGCTTAACTTGTGTGTGAACATAAGAAGTGCGACTCTGAAATGAATGCTTCACGACAGCAAGGATCATGTCTTTCTTTCTTGTTCAACACCCTATGTCCAGTGCCTTGAACAGTTCCTGACCCATGGTAAGAGCTCAACAAATACTTGGTGGGTGCCTCAGTGAATGAAGTCAGCGAGCCTGTTTGGGAGGATATCATAGTTCAAGGAGCTTAAATATCTTGAAGCAAGTGGAAAACAGGACCCTGAATAGCTTCTTTGGGCCCTGAAATTTGTCATGAGAATACCACATGATGCATCTGCTTTAGCTATAATGATGTTCAGCCACGCCTGGTCAAGGCCATCTTGTGGTGGATCATCTCTAAATGTTTCTGGAATGGACAATTGTAACAATATTTTTTGGTCACTTTGTGTTCCTGCTGTTGTATGTTGCAGCATTTTGAGCCAGAGGTTTTCTGGAGTAGTTTTACTGTAATAATGGGCTGAGTTACTGACAGCCATCCCCTTTCTTATCTGCTTTTTATCAACACAGTACAGTTTCCTGTACCTATCAGTGATGGGGAAATGATACAGCTGACATTAGTACACATGAGTAACAGAAAGTTATTTTGTGTTCATCTTCCAGGTCATATGCTCTAATTTTACTCGTGTTTTAAATGACTTGCAGTTATTTTCTTTAAGACCCATTTTATTTTCTCTTGGAGTTCATGTTCTTTTTCTGGCAGCCATGTCTAGATTTTCTTTTCTTCTTTTCTTTCTTTCTTTTTTTTGAGACAGGGTCTCACTCTGTTGCCCAGGATGGAGTGCAGTGGTGCAATCTTGGCTCATTGCAACCTCCACTCCCCAGGTTCAAGTAATTCTCTCTGCCTCAGCCTCCCAAGTAGCTGGGATTACAGGCACCTGCCACCAAGCCCAGCTAATTTTTGTATTTTTACTAGGGACGGGGTTTCACCATGTTGGGCAGGCAAGTCTCAAACTCCTGGCCTCAAGTGATCCACCCACCTCGGCCTCCCAAAGTGCTGGGATTACAGGCGTGAGCCACTGCGCCGGCCGTCTAGATATTCTTTTTTTTTTTTTTCCTTTGAGACAGAGTCTTGCTGTGTCGCCCAGGCTGGAGTGCAGTGTCATGGTTTGCAACCTCCACTTTCTGGGTTCGAGCAATTCTCTGCCTCAGCCTCCTGAGTAGCTGGAATTACAGGTGCCCGCACGCCTGAGATTTCAGGCGTGAGCCACTGTGCCCGGCTAATATTCTTGATCTATTGTTTGCTTCAGATTTTCTGAAAACTTTGCTCCTTTGCTGCATGTTAAGTCTGCAAAATTGACAAATGACAATGTCGGGGCAGTGGAGGAGAAAGAGGCCTTCAGATATACTCTATAAATCATCAACATATGATGCGTTATATATTCTCGGCATAAACTGGAAAGAAGAAAACTTGCTACAAATAGGAGTGACTCCTATGAGCTTAAATTGGATTGGCAGCAGCACAGATTCTGCTGTGGATTGAAGTCATTTTCTACCTCGGCACTACTCGGTCCATGGGGAATGGTGAAGTTATGATTTCGCAGCAAGATTCTGGGAGCAGGCCAGCATCTACATCTGTTCTAAACTGTAAGTGGACTGGAAAAATGCTTTGAAAAAAAGCCAGGGTAGGGAGGTGGACGAGAACACAAAACCTTTACTCTAGAAAAGGCCATGGACAATGAATCGATCAATTACAAAGACATTAGATTTAGAGAAAAGTTTTTATAGAAACAACATGTATATAATCCTGTCTTCATCTTCATCTGTTAAGTTTCACTCTCATTTCTGACCATTCAAGAGTCATAATGCATAATACAGGAAAACCGTATTAGGGAGGACTGAAACGTGACTTACGATACTTGGGATGAGTCTTTAATGATTGAAATTCAGTGCTTTGGTAACACTTAGTAGACATTCAACACGTTTTAGTGAATTGCATAATGGATCTCTCTTCTCCAAATATGTGACTACACCATCTTATAGGAACCATTTGTTTTCATTTTTAAATTTTTTCCACCAAGCAGTTCTCTGTCAATTGAATAACATTAAGACCATGGGAGGAGCGTGGCCCACTTACTGGAAAGAGTTTGGAAACAGGCTGGCCTGGGTTCAAGTTCCCTCTCTATATCCTGGCTGTGCTACATCAGGCAAGTTGCTCTCTGACCCTCAGCTTTTTCACCTGAAGTGGGGAGAGTCATGACTAATTCACTGGGTTGTCCTGAGGACCCAGAGAATCCTTGGGAACACAGAAAGCACAGGATAAGTGTCATCTCCCTTACTCTGTAATCTCCGTGAGTTCCATTTTCTTCTATCTTCTCATTGTCCTCCAGACACTGGTGTAGATCCACAGTCTTGATTTCTGGAAAAGGTATCTTTGTCTGATTGGAGTCAGTGAAACAAACTTGGTTTGTACAAACTTTAAATTATTTTTTTCTGATAGCCAAAAGTAGCTAGGAAAAAAAAAAAAAAAAAAAAACCAAGATGGAAAAACAGATAAGTGGCATCTATGCACAAGCAGGGAAATTCTGAGCCCGTTTGGATCAATCACTATGGATTTTGGGAAGCTGGGACAAGAGTCAATTGGGCTATTTAGCCAAAATGCCAGATTGTTGGAAAAACTTTGAAATGACAGTTAAATCTCAGTAAGCAGCAGATAGATAATTCAAAATAATAGTAATGGTTGAAATAATTTCTGTATGACTTGCAAATATATGTTTTTAGTTTTTCAGAAAAGCACAATATATTTCCTAATTAATTAACAGAATATACAAAAAAAAAAAAAAGCTCAAAAGGGTCCCTGGGGCCTTAGTGAGCCTCTTTCAGTCATGGCTTTCTTATGTAAGATGGGAGGATCGAAGGATTGAAATGGAATCGATTATTTCTAAGGTCCCTTGTTTAATCTAACATTCCAAGATTTTGTACTTTTTAAAAAATGATATTGGCTGGGTGCGGTGGCTCAAGCCTGTAATCCCAGCACTTTGGGAGGCCGAGATGGGCAGATCACGAGGTCAGGAGATCGAGACCATCCTGGCTAACACGGTGAAATCCCGTCTCTACTACAAAAAATACAAAAAAACTAGCCGGGCAAGGTGGCGGGCGCCTGTAGTCCCAGCTACTCGGGAGGCTGAGGCAGGAGAATGGCGTGAACCTGGGAGGCGGAGCTTGCAGTGAGCTGAGATCCTGCCACTGCACTCCAGCCTGGGCCACGAAGCGAGACTCTGTCTCAAAAAAAAAAAAAAAAACCTGATATTAAAATTATTTTAAACTTCCTATATTAACAACAGATAACAGTGATTTACTGATACTTTATTTAATGTAAATGACTCAGGTCATTCATTCCCTACAGTAGTCCCAAGAAGTAAGTGATTTGCTTTCTAGGAAACTGATTTGCTTTCTAGGCTCACCAGGGCGAGTATTAAAGGACCAGCGAGTAGGCAAGGCTAGGAGCAAAACTGCAAATTTATTTTTTTGGTCAGCCAGCTTTGTGGGGGAGGGGTGAGGTCCGTCGGTCTACGGCAGGGGAGGCCGAGAGAGTCGCCCGGTGGAGCGCTCCAGGGAGGTTCCTGATGCAGTCCGAACAGGAGTGGGGGCTGAGGAAGTTCGCGCAGCGCACCTCCCCCCCAACCGCCCCGGGAGCGGCTTTTATGTCCTGGGCCTGGGAGTGGGCGGGCAGTGGGCGGGACATTGGCGGGTCGGGGGCCGGGCAGTAGGCGTGGCTAGGCGAGTTCCGGGTTTTCTCCGTGAGGGTCGGGTTGCGCCTGTGCAGTCTACCTGTGTCTTTCCCGGGCGGGAAAGTTGACGGTGAAGAACCCGAAACTGCGCCATCTTGCCTCCGTTCGTCCAAACAGTAAGTACTATTATTATTCCCATTTTATAGATAAGGAAACTGAAGCTAAGAGAATTTAAGTAATTTTTTCAAGATCACTCAGTTAAGAAACGGTGGAGCTAAGATTTAACCGAGACTTTCTGAGTCTATAATTCATGCTTTTAACCCAAACCTATACTGTCTCCCATTGTACAGTACACACATTGTTCATCGAAAATGGAATTAGCTTTATTGGCAACAGAAAAAATTCAATCTTGAGGAAAACATTATCTTAAATAAATGGTACAGAGAATAATTATACATATTGAAACCAAGAAATTTTCCAGTGCTTTGGACAGTGAGTCCTGTGGGTGGCCACAGTGTTTTATTTATCTGGCTCCTTCTTGCCAGATATAAAGGTATTGAGTAAATTTTTATTGACTGAAATCTATACTGCATGACTTCATTATTAATCATTATAAAGGTCTTGAAGGCTGGAAACAACTTTTATAGCTCATTTCATCTATTGACTCCCTAGGCCACCCCCAATGTTTTATAGAAGAAGGAACTGAAAAGAGGGGAGACTGTGAGATGTAACAAGCACCCAGGGCTCCTAATTCACAATCCCGGCCTCTTTCTACTTTGCTGTCATATGGAATTCTTTGCTTCCTGAAAGACTGTTACTTCCTGACAGTATATTCACGGTGTTCAAAGCCCAGCTCTGCACTGGTTGAGATACTCAGTCCTTCAGTTTAAGCCCTCTCCATTTTGGTCCATTATCCACTCTTGAAACAGGCTGGGGGCATGGCAGGAAATGCCAGCTGGCATGGCAGAGCACTCCCTTGAGAAAGGACTAATTTTGCCTGGCCTTGGAGAACTTGCTTGCCTTTTCGCAGCTGTGTCTGCACCAATATGTCTAGATGTACAAGAGCCAAGGGGATGTTTCACCATCTGCCCGTTCAGTGGGGAATTGGTCTTTCTGCTACGCTCACAGGGTGATGGAAGGTTTAATGGCTCAGGAACAGCCTGCTGAGGCGCTCCTTTTTGGATAGAATGTTGTTCACAGAAAGGAAACTGTGCTGAGCTCCAGAGCCAAGGGTGTGCTTGAGGCTTGACAAATGGTTTGCACACAACTGCAACAGCAAGCGTGCTCTGAACACATTGCAGCACTGATGCGAACTTTCTCTTATATGCCCTATCACATTTGGACAATCAACTGAGAAGAGTCTGGCTTAAGAAAAAGAAATGACTTTTTCTTAATTAAAAAAATACTACATATTTATTGTAGAAAATTTAGAAGTACAGAAAAATGCAGAGAAGGAAATAAACACTCTTTATCATATTACCATTCAGGGAGAATCACTGTGACATTGTTGTATACTCTTTACAGTTTTAAAAATGATATTTGTGGCTAGGCGCAGTGGCTCTTGCCTGTAATCCCAGCACTTTGGGAGGCCAAGGCGGGTGGATCACCAGAGGTCAGGAGTTCGAGACCAGCCTGGCCGACATGGTGAAACCTTGTTTCTACGAAAAATACAAAAAATTGGCCCGGCATGGTGGTGCGTGCCTATAATCCCAGCTACTCAGGAGGCTGAGGCAGGAGAATTGCTTAAACCCAGGAGGCAGAGGTTGCAGTGAGCCGAGATCCTGTCATTGCATTCCAGCCTGGGCAAGAGTGAAACTGTCTCAAAAAAAAAAAAAAAAAAAAGATATTTGTATGAATTCTATGTGTTTGTATATGTGTGTGTGTAGATATTCTTTTTTCTTAAAATACATCATAAACATCTTCTTATACCATTAAATCTTATTTTACAATATTTTCAGCAGCCTATAGTATTCCATCATATGCTTATACCATAATGCAGTTAACCAGTTCCCTATTGTTGGGTACTTAAATTTCTTCAGTTTTTTTTTTTTTTTTTGTAATTATAAATAATGCTGTGATCAAAATCCTTTTCCCCTAACTCTGATTGTTTTCATAAGGAAATTCTTTTTTTCCCCCCAAAGAGGGTCTTGCTATATTGCCCAGGCTGGAGTGCAGTGGCATGATCATAGCTCACTGCCTCCTTGACTTCATGGACTCAAGCAGTCCTCTGCCTCAGCCTCTCAAGTAGCTGAGACTACATGCATAAGCCACTATGCCCGGATACTTTTTTTTATTTTTATTTTTGTAGAGACAGGATTTCAACATGTTGCTCAAGCTGGTCTTGAACTCCTGGCCCCAAGCAATCCTCCCACCTCAGCCTCCCAAAGTACTGGGATTCTGGGAGCGAAAAGCAAAATTGTTGAGTCAAAAGTCATGACTATTTTCTGCTTGGTATCCATTGCCAAATTGCCTTCCAGCATTATGCCAATTTATATTCCTACCAATGGCATATTAGAGGGCAAATCTGCTAGTGTCCTCACTAATGTGGGGAGTTAGCTTTTAAAATCATTGCCAAAGTGATAAGTGGAAAATGTTAGCATTCAACCTCTGCACTTAAATGTAGGTGATTTATCACAAATGTTCTTAGTTTATTTTATTTTATCTTATTTTCTTTTGAGACGGATCCTCGCTCTGTTGCCCTGACTGGAGTATAGTGGTATGATCTTGGCTCACTGCAACCTCTGCCTCCCGGAGAATTCAAGCAATTCTCCTGCTAGTAGCTGGGATTATAGGCGCGCACCACCATACCCAGGTAATTTTTGTATTTTTAGTAGAGACGGGGTTTCACCATCAGGCTGGTCTCGAACTCCTGACCTCAGGTGATCTACCAGCCTGGGTCTCCCAAAGTGCTGGGATTACAGGTGTGAGCCACTGCGCCTGGCCAGATGTTCTTAATTTAAACCAAAGTAGGTTGTAAAGAGTCATGGACAGTCTCTTTTGTTCCCAGATAAAGACAATCACACTTAAGCTAGTTTTGCACATTTGATTTTTTTTCCCAAAATTATACCAAATTATAATTATACCAAATAATTATACCAAAAACCATGATACGATCCTGCACTCAGTTTGCAGATGAAAATATTGTAGAGCAGATAACCATATATGTATGGGATTAGGTTTATTGGCAATAGATTCACATATAATCATCCCTTGCTATCTGCAGGGGATTGGTTCCAGGACTCCCCATGGATAACAAAATTCAAGGATGCTCAAGTCCCTAATATAAAGTAGAGTAGTACTTTCATATAACCTATACATATCCTCCCTTATACCTTATTTTTTCCCTTCTTTCTTTTTTTCTTTTTAAACAGATGTGGGGTCTCCCTGTGTTGTCCAGGCTTGTCTCAAATTCCCGGGTTCAAGTGATCCTCCCACTTTGGCCTCACAAAGTGCTGGGGTTATAGGCATGAGCCACTGCACCTGGCCCCTGACACTTTCAGTCATCTCTAGATTATTTAATAGTATGTGCAATGTAAATGGTATGTAAATAGTTGTTATACTGCATTTTAAATTTGTATTATTTTTACTTTCTACTGATTTTTTTTTAATATTTTTGATCTGTGGAGCTTGTAAATACAGAGGACCAAATACACGAACATGCACGCACACACGCACGCACATAGCTACATATATATATATATATATATATATTTTTTTTTTTTTTTTTGAAGCTGAGTCTCACTCTATTGCCTAGGCTGGAGTGCAGTGGCATGCTCTCAGCTCACTGCAAACTCTGCCTCCCGGGTTCAAGCGATTCTTGTTCCTCAGCCTCCCCAGTAGCTGGGATTCCAGGCACATACCACCAGGCCCTGCTAATTTTTGTATTTTTAGTAGAGACGAGGTTTCACCATGTTAGCCAGGCTGGTCTCGAAATCCTGATCTCAAGTGATCCGCCCACCTTGGCTTCCCAAAGTGCTTGGATTACAGGCATGAGCCACCGCACCTGGCCTATATGTGTATTTTTTGTTTGTTTGTTTTGGAGAGAAGGAAAGTGGTTATTCTGCCTTTTGCAGTGACGATAAAGAATATTTCTGCTGGACATGGCGGCTGACACCTGTAATCCCAGCACTTTGGGAAGCCAAGGTGGGAGAATCACTTGAGCCTAGGATTTAGAGACCAGCCTGGTCGATATAGGGAGACCTTGTCTCTAAAAAAAATTTAAAAACTAGCCAGGCATGGTGGCATGCATCTGTGGTCCCAGCTACTCAGGAGGCTGAGGTGGGAGGATCGCATGAGCCTTGGAGGGTGAGACTGCAATGCACTGTGATCACGCCACTGCACTCCAGCCTGGACAACAGAGCAAGACCCTGTCTCAAGCAAAACAAAACAAAAACAAATAAAAAACAAAAGGAGTGAGTACAGCTAGGTTGTTCTACTAGACTGAGGTGCTCAAGAGAATTACTTACCGATCTTTGTATTGCTAGTTCCTATGACAATGTCATTTAAAATATGTTCTACTCAGAATTTAGTGTTTCTCCCAAAGATTTGTACTTGATCTTAGCACAAAACCAGAGGTAGTAAAGGAGAAAAAAGTTCATTTTGTTTCTTATCAAATAAATGGAGTGGACGAGATAAATTTCCAATTTTAAGAAAGATTTGTAGTTGTGTTTTATTTTAAGTAAACTAGTGTAATGTTACCTACATACGATTTTCTCAACATATTTGCAAAATCACCCTTTATAAAAATACATACACTATATTTCTGAATTATTTATAGTGTATCATTTAGATGAAATAGGCAGAAAACTTGTTCCAAAATAGCAATGGGGAACGAAAACACTATGAAGGATGATTTTATTTCTATTTTAAGATTTTTTATAGTAAGAAACATCTCATTATAATGAAAATGTAGCTAAAAACTTAGCTCAAGGCAGTGTGCTATAATGGACAAAGCAGGTCAGGGTCAATGAATCTAGATCCTGATCCCAGCTTTGTAATTAATCAGGGAAACATGGACAATCCAATTACCCTCTCTGGGTCTCAGCATTCTAATCTGTAAAATGTGTGATTTGGACGTGTTGATCCTTTCCAGGTCAAAGGGCTTCTGATTCCTTCAAAAAATATATATGCACATATATTTTTTTGACAGAGACGGGGTGTCACCTCTGTTGCCCAGGCTGGAGTGGAGTGGTGTGATCATTGCTCAGTGTAGCCTCTAACTCCTGGGTTCAAGGATTCCTCCCACCTTAGCCTCTGGTGTAGCTGGGATTACAGGGGCGAACCACCACACCCAGCTACAGAGTTTCTGATTCTGTCTGTGATTTTCATAATGCAGTTTAGCCAGATAGTGTCAAATTCTGTTAGTAATTTGGCTGTCTTAATCTAACAAAAGAAAACATCCTTTTGAAAAGTATCTCTCTGTAGAAAGCTAAATTATTGCTCTATAGAAGTAAGGGCAAGGAACTACTAAATGAAAGAAAAGAGTGAGGAGCAAGAGAATTGCGAATAAGACTGGATTGGGTGAGTGTTTTAAGGTGAATGAAGGAGTGAGTAGTTGACATCGAGAAAAGGAGAGGTGGGTGTTCTCTAAGGAGGATGTTTATGAAGATTTGCTCTGTGTTGTGCAATTAAATTCCTTTTGTTGTTGTTGTTTTTTAATAGAGACAGGGTCTCACTATATTGCCCACGCTGGTCTCAAACTTCTGGGCTCAAGCAATCCTCCTACCTCAGCTTCCCAAAGTGGAAATTCCTTTTTTGTTGCCTCATCAAGAGACCCAGAGTTAAGACCTATATAATCTATATAACCCCTTCATTGTTCTTTGTGGCAAGATTTGGTTCTTTATAGATATGACAATGTGATTAACCTGAACATGAGATGTCCATGTTATTTTCAGGTTAGATTTATGACCTAGAGAGAGCTGCTTTAATGCAGCCTCACGCCTAAAATAATGTTATTAAAAAGCAGACAAGGAGATCGTTTATTGAGTATGCAACAGCCACTTCACATATATTGTCTCTAACATTTTGCATAATTCTACATTGTATATCTTTTCTTTTCCATATAAAAGCTGCCTCTGGAAAGTTGGGTGTTTTGTTTGCTCTTAGGAGAGTCTCAAAAAAATCTTTAATGAGATAAGCACAATTTTGCACATTTCTGCAGTAATCTCAGCCATTGCTAGCTGTTCTTTGCTATATTAAAAATTAGTTCAATTACTCTAAGTTATGTAGACATTACAGATTTAAAATAAATATTAGCCAAAGTTGAATCTTTAAACATACTAATGCATAAAAAGCATGGTTGTATTATTCCAAACCAAATATTTTATAAATATTTAAATGAGTGGACATATTAATTTCCATAATTATAACGGCAAACTAAAAAAAAAAAAAAAGACTATTTCTCATGTTGAGCATGTGTAACAAAAGCAAAAGCAAAGCTTCTAAATGTATTTGGAACTTTTTTCCTCTTCTTAGTTTGTACAGAGCGACCCCCGAATTGGTATAACCAGGTCTCCTGACCCCCCAGCTTGGTCTGATTTTTGCTACCTGGACTACCTAAAACACAGAAGACTTCAACACCTCCCCTTCCTCCTGTTTGTCATTTTGCCAGCAATCATCCTCCACAAACAACCATTTGATTATAATTACGCCTTGTTTTCCCATTTGGGTCAAGGCTGAAATCAGGCTCCTCTGGATGGTAAACTGCTGAGGGGCATCATAAGAGTTTGAAGTTCTGCATAATTGCTGTTAACAACCTGCCCTCCAGCTCTGATCTCCAACTACACTCACACTGGATGGCTATTCCTTTGAAGACAAAGAAACCAGTGCCAGAGGCTGTCCTACTGAATAATAAGCCTGCGGCCCTCTCTGCCCAGTATGTACATGGTGCCCTCTACTGGCAAAGTGGAGCCACATCCACGAAGGGGATGGAGAAATGGATTATTAATGGCTTTGGGTATTCAACTAAATCAGACCACACTACCTGCTAAGGCCTTCCTGATAGCTTTTTGTTTGCTTATTATAAGCATTATTTGAGCTAAAAGTAGAAAGCAGTATGCTTTTATTTGCAATTTCATCATGCACATTGCTATGGCAATGTAAAATACTTTACAGTGATTTGCATGTACTTTATCATATTATCCTTTTAGACTTTTTAAATATAAACAATAGGTTTAACTATTTATTAAGTTTAACAATAATCAGGCCAGTAGCGCACTCCTGTAATCGTGGCACTTTGGGAGGCTGAGGTGAGAGGATTGTTTGAGATCAGGAGTTCGAGACCAGCCTGGGCAACATAGGGAGAACCGCTCCCCGCTTCTTTACAAGAAATAAAAGAAAATTAGTTGTGCATGGTGGTGCACAGCTGTAGTCCCAGCTACTCAGCAGGCTGAGGTGGGAGGATTGCTTCAGCCCAGGAGGTTGAGGCTGCAATGAACCATGAATATGCCACAGCACTCCAGCCTGGGTGACAGAATAAGAGACATTATCTCAAAAAAGAAGGAAGGAAGGAAGGAAGGAAGGAAGGAGAAAGAAAGAAAATTAGAAAATTTTCTTCAGAATAATTTCCTTAGTGTAATTGCCAAGATCTTTATATTAAGGGAATGAACTAAAATTATTAAATAAAAAAAAAAAACACATCTGAAAAAGGCTATAGAAGAAAGTGCAAAAGAACAGGCACTTATACATACTTTTCAAAAGGACATAAACTGCACTTTTTTGGAGAGGAGGGGGATGGGCACAGTCTTACTATGTTGCTCAGGCCAGGCTGGAGTGCAGTGGCATGATCTTGGCTCACTGCAACCTCCGCCTCCTGGATTCAAGGGATTCTTCTGCCTCAGCCTCCCGAGTAGCTAGGATTACAGGCATGGGCCACCATGCCCCACTCATTTTTGTATTTTTAGTAGAGGTGGGGTTTCACCATGTTGGCCAGGCTGGTCTCAAACACCCTACCTCAGGTGATCCTCCTGCCTTGGCCTCCCAAAGTGCTGGGATTACAGGTGTGAGCCACTGCACCCGGCCAAAGTGCACTTTTAGGCACTGTTTCTCTTCAGATTTCCTTTGTCAACAACATATGGCAGGACTTTTGATGCCCAGATGCTGACACAGAAAGATGATTAAGTCACCTTTATGCAAAAAATCTTGTGTCTGATGCACAGAAAATAAGTAGATAGCATGTTACAAATAAAGGTTTGCAAAGATAAGTTGTTTGATACTGAAAAAGCTTGCTGACTCTTCATGTAATTAAACAATACAAATCTATGCATATTATGCCACTGGAGTCAAACTCTTAAATGGTACTCGATATGCAAAATCTTCACCTTTAAAATAATTTTTAGGCCGGGCGCGGTGGCTCAAGTCTGTAATTCCAGCACTTTGGGAGGCCGAGACGGGTGGATCACGAGGTCAGGAGATTGAGACCATCCTGGCTAGCACGGTGAAACCCCGTCTCTACTAAAAAAATACAAAAAAACTAGCCGGGCGTGGTGGCGGGCGCCTGTAGTCCCAGATACTC
>NC_045447.1:85790948-85840725 GCF_002776525.5 Piliocolobus tephrosceles | reverse complement strand
GGAGTGCAGTGGCACGATCTCGGCTCACTGCAAGCTCCACCTCCCAGGTTCACGCCATTCTCCTGCCTCAGCCTTCCGAGTAGCTGGGACTTCAGGTGCCTGCCACCACGCCCGGCTAATTTTTTGTATTTTTAGTAGAGACGGGGTTTCACCGTGTTAGCCAGGATGGTCTCGGTCTCCTGACCTCGTGATCCGCCTACCTCAGCCTCCCAAGTGCTGGGATTACAGGGATGAGCCACCGCACCCGGCCTGAATTTTTTTTTAAAGAGAAGGAGTCTTGCTATGTTGCCCAGTCTGGACTCAAACCCCTGGGTTCAAGGGATTCCTCTCACGTCAGTCTCCTGAGTAACTGGGACTGTAGGCACACACCACTGCACCTGGCTAACTTTTACAATTTTAAAACAGGCAGATATTTCATTTCTGTGCTGTTTTATAGGCTGGCCATGTATGACAAAGTTTATTTTAAAATATTTATTTATAATAAACAGCTGGTCAGTTGTGAGAGCCAACTCTGTCTCCTGAGCCCTTGTATTAAATAGACACACTCTAAATATAAAATGTTTGGCATATAGTCGTTGGATTTTTTTTTAGATGGAGTTTTGTTCTTGTTGTCCAGGCTGGAGTATGGTGGCACATTCTCAGCTCACCGCAACTTCCACCTCCCAGGTTCAAGGGATTCTCCTGTCTCAGCCTCCCGAGTAACTGGGATTACAGGCATGTGCTACCACGCCCGGCTAATTTTTGTATTTTTAGTAGAGATGGTGTTTCTCCGTGTTGGTCAGGCTGGTCTCAAACTCCTGATCTCAGGTAATCCGTGCGTCTCGGCCTCCCAAAGTGCTGGGATTACAGGCGTGAGCCACCGTGCCCAGCTAGTCATTGGATTTTTAAAACAATTACAACCTCCAGAATTTCCCATGTTTTATCATATTGAGTAGTTAACAATTTATATAAGTATTTTGTTCTTTCAAGGGGAATTTTACTCTAATTGCCTTCAATTTCCTTCTGTCATACTCTGGAGTGGACCCACAAGTTTACTCTGCATGTTCATTAAACTGTAAAGTTTTGACAATTTTCACTGTTAGTTCTAAAGTAGCATCTTCAGCACACACAAAAATAGTTTGGGGATGCTGCTGGAAAGCTAAAATAGTCTACATGTAACTGGCTTTTTTCACTATTGCTTTGTACAGGGAAAATGCCTTGTGTGTGTCTTCCAGCTTTTATAAATTTGTTTTCAAATCCACCACATTCTGCTTGTAAATTTGCAGCATACTCATCAAGGTTATGAGCATGATTAGGATCTGTAACAATATACTTTAGAAGGTACTCATACAGTAATGGTAGCTCTCAGGATGATTTCTGGACAGTACTACATGCTCATCCATGTTAAATCTCTTCACATATTTAAAAGAAAGGCTTCCATTCTTGCAATAGTCTTAGTTTTTTTTGTTTTGTTTTGTTTTGTTTTGTTTTTGTTTTTAGACAAGATCTTGCTCTGCTGCCCAGGCTGTAGTGCAGTGGAGTGATCTTGGCTCACTGCAACCTCCGCCTCCCAGGGTTAAGCAATTCTCATACCTCAGCCTCCCAAGTAGCTAGTACTACAGGCGTGCGCCACCATGCCCAGCTAATTTTTGTATTTTTAGTAGAGACGGGGTTTATGGACCAGACAGCTCTTGAACTCCTGGCCTCATGTGATCCACCTGTCTCAGCCTCCCAAAGTGCTGGGATTATAGGGATGAGCCACTGCGCCCAGCCATCTTTTAGTTTTTAGTAGCATCCTCAAGTCGTACTCCTGGTTGACTGACCAACTCTTCTGACACTAAAGCAGTGGGAGCCCCTGATAGCTTTTTCTGGGAGAAAAGTCACTGATTTATGCTGTGGTATTAAATCCTCAACTGTCATGTTTCCATTCTTTTCCCTTGAAAAGAGAGCTGTGACCACTTACACAACCTTAGCTTCTGAACTTGCAGCTATTTACAGACTAACTTGGATGACACTACAATTTCAGATGCAATGACCCAAACTTCACTTTTTATGAAGACGCAGATGTCACTTTATTTTCAAAAGTTAAACTATTCTGTTCTCCTTGATCATTATGATTTCCTAGCTCTTTTGTGCTGGTATGGTAGACGTATAGTAGCATAACAGCCAAAGTTCATGAGCCATTTGACAATGAACCAGTTTTGGAGGGGCAATCTGAACCAGACTATCATAATAATACAGAATGTTGCACAACATCGATCTTCGCTTTGTATTTTACTTTTGTGGTGTCACTGCCAATAAAGGCTTGAAATTATCCCACAGCCAACTGCTGGGGACTACCATGTTTGGAAACATGAAGAGTTTGACATTTTTATTACCAATACATATTATGAAACTTTTTTTTTTTTTTTTTTTTTTTGAGACAGAGTTTTGCTTTCGTTGCCCAGGCTGGAGTGCAATGGCATGATCTTGGTTGACCACAACCTCCACCTCCCAGGTTCAAGCAGTTCTCCTGCCTCAACCTCCCGAATAGCTGAGATTACAGGCATGCGCCACCGCGCCCAACTGACTTTGTATTTTTAGTAGAGACAGGGTTTCTTCATGTTGATCAGGCTCGTCTCGAACTCCTCACCTCAGGTGATCCACCCGCCTCAGCCTCCCAAAGTGCTGGGATTACAGGTGTGACCAACCACGCCTGGCGAAACATTTCTTTTTTAAAAAATCTCTCTCAAAAAAAAAAAAATTATTTTAGGTTCAGGGGTACATGTGAGGGTTTGTTACATAGATCGTTTTTTGTACATATTATTTCACCACCCAGGTATTACTCCCACTACCCAATAGTTATCTTCTCTGCTCCTCTCCTTCCCCCTACCCTCCTCCATCAAGTAAAACCCAGTGTCTTTTGTTTCCTTTTTTGTTTTCATAAGTTCTTATCATTTAGCTCCTACTTATAAGTGAGAAGGTGCAGTATTTGGTTTTCTGTTCCTGCGTTAGGTTGCTAAGGATGACAGTCTGCATCTCCATCCGTGTTCCTGCAAAAGACATGATCTTGTTCTTTTTTATGGCTGCATAATATTCTATGGTGCATATGAACCATGGACATATACTTTGGTACATATACATGGTATACATACATGGTGTATATGTACCATGGACATTTTCTTTATCCAGTCTGTCATTGGTGGGCGTTTAGGTTGATTCCATGCCTTTGCTGTTGTGAATAGTGATGCAGTGAACATTTGCATGCTTGTATCTTTATGGTGGAATGATTTATATTCCTTAGGTATACACCCGGTAACGGGATTGCTGGGTCAAATGGTAGTTCAGCTTTTAGCTCACTGAGGAATCACCATACTGCTTTCTACAATGGTTGAACTAATTTACACTCCCACCCACAGTGTATAAGGTTCCATTTTCCCCACAACCACAACCTCACCAGCATCTGTTATTTTTTGACTCTTTAATAATAGCCATTCTGACTGGTATGAAATGGTATCTCGTTGTGGTTGTGATTTGCATTTCTCTAATGATCAGTGATATTGAGCTGTTTTTCATATGAAAAAAGCCTATCTTTATCTATGTAAAATATTCTAAACTAGGAGCCTAACCACCACACATAGTGGATGACCTAGAATGCAACTTCGGTTTAAAAGACTTGAAACTGGGGCGAGGGGGTCTCCGTTTCTCCCCATCAGCACCTCTGCCAACCTTTCTAAAACACTATATTGAATTTCCTCAAAGTAGGCAAAAACAAAAGCCTTTTCTATTGCCGTGTAGTTTTAAAGCAATGGCTTCTTTTGCATACTTCTATTTATTGCTTAACTAGGAGAAAGTTATTCATATTGAGAGGAAAATCCTTTTAAAAATGTTGCAAACTTTGTAAAATACGGCACATTGTGAAAAAAATTTAGGTTTCTTTTCCATGAAGATGGCAATGAAAAAATGATTAAAGTTGAATACAGATACTCTAATAATTTTAGAACTAATAGTCTATGTTGAATCTACATATCAAGTTTCAATGACGTGAAAAATATTCTGCAGAGATGGAAATATATCACATTTTATATTTTATTCATTTTCTTTGCAAAGGATATGACGTCTTGGAAGAAAGAACAGATAAAAAATGGAAACATGTTAAAAAATGATCTTACATAATTATGACTATCACATATGCTGAACTTTTGCTTGCTTTGCTATTGCTAAAGGGCTTAGGTAAATTATATACCCCACATTTTAGAATAAATATTCAAAGATAAAAAACTAATCTTAATAGAAATAAGAGGCTCTTTGGCTTTAATTTCCTTATTTAAAAAAAGCCTCAACAAAGCTAGAAGATGGGGCAATAGTTCATTTATGAAATTGACAGTCACACTATAAGAGATATATATAAGGATAAAAATCATAATCCTAAGTACAGAAATTTCAACCTTTGGCTAGAAATAACCCAGAATACTAACTGCAAGGAAATGGAAGTATAACCTGTCAAATCTTTTAATAGGTTAAAAAATCAGCTTGAAAAATATGTAGCAAACTTACCCATACTTGCTGATGATATCTTTTATAGAGGTAAGCCTCAGTATCTTATAGATTGTACCATTATTCCAATAGATCATATTTTCAAACTGTCATCAAATGTTACAGCTTGGTTCTTTCTGTTTAGGTAAAGTCTGAATGGATTTGTACTAATTTCTACCTGTATTTTATTTTTTAAAAATGGCCAGGCATGAGTTATTGTAAGCATTTGGTAAACTTTTAGTTTTACAGTTTTAATTTTCTTTTTTTTTGTTTTTTAGAGACGTGATCTTGTGGCCAGGTGCAGTGGCACATGCCTGTAGTTGTAGCTACTCAGGAGGCTGAGGCAGGAGGACTGCTTGAGCCCAGGAGTTCGAGGCTGCAGTGAGCTGTGACTGTGCCACTGAACTCCAGCCTGGGTGACAGAATGAGCCCTGTCTCTTAAAAAAAAAAAAAAAAAGATGGTCTTTAATTTTGTTTTCTACTAAGAAATTTTTGGGAGAAGGTAAACAGGTTTAAAAGACATTTTGTTCCGTTCAGTGCTTTTCCAAAGTTCTTATTTGGAGTGCTCATTAGGTTCGTGGATTGTTGGGAAGTGTCACCTTCTAATTCAGCTTATTAACCTTATTCTGGGAGACAGGAAGCAACTTCTCTGAAAAGGTTGCATGGAGCCTCACTCCAAGGCAGTCATTTGGATAGTACCAAAATACCTTTATGATGTGTGACAGTTCATAAACAGTTTCCAAGTTTGTTAATCCATTTGATTCTCATAACAACTATTAAGTAGTGAGAACAGACACTATTGTCCTGTTTTATAAGGTTCTAGGGGTAAACAAACATCCAAGAACACAGAGTTATTAAGTGGTGGAGGGAAGCTTTGAAATTTAATCTTTGTGACTCCAAATCTCAAGTTCTTTTTACAACTTTATAGTAAAATCTTCTAGATTCTTGTGTGTGTGTGTGTGTGTGTGTGTGTTGTGTGTTTAGATGAGGTCTAACTCTGTATCTCTGTATCCCAGGTTGGAGTGCAGTGGCATGATCAAAGTTCACTGTAGCTTCAACCTCTTGGGCTCAAGCACTCCTCCCACCTCAACCTCCCAAGTACTGGGAGAACAGGTGTGCACCACCACACTGGCAAATTTTTTCTAGTTTTTATAGAGATGGAGTCTCGCTATGTTGCCCAGGCTAGTCCTGAATTCCTGGCCTCCAGTAATTCGCCTGGCTTGGCCTCCCAAAGTGCTGGAAGCACAGGTATGAGTCACTGTGCTCAGCCTTTAGATCCTTATATAAGCATATGCTTAACTGCTACCAAATAGCAGTCTTTAACCCTCACCAAATCATACTACTTGGCACAAGTGGTGGCATCCCTGGGTTACAAGGACGTATAGGGAAGACAGAGGCCTGACTAAAGTCATGATGCTTACTGGCATCTTGGCAACTAGGTATGTGCTGTCACAGTTTTACCTCAAAGGAATAAACTTTAGTAAAGTTTAAATAGATTAGGACCATCTGTTGCACAGTTTCTTCCCATTATCCTATCACCATAGCAACCCACATACCAAATAAGCAAAGTTGATTGGGAAAGATTACAAGAAAGTGTCAGTAAAGGCAGCCTCCATTCCTAGTTCCAAAGTTATCTCAGGGTCTCAGCTGGGGCCCGATCTTCCTGTTGTCTGGCACCTTGTGACATTTAGCTCGTATTTAGTCCCAGATGGACCCCTATACTCTCAACATTTGGCACCAAAGGGCTCTGCTGGATTTTTGCATGACTTTCCCAATACCCAGTCTTCATAGATAAGAACAATAACAACATTATGTAACTGCTACAGGTCGAAAAAGAATAAAATAAAATAATTTCTTTTTTGTTGTTGTTGAGATGGGGTCTTGCTATGTTGCCCAGGTTGGCCTCAAACTCCTAGGCTCAAGCAATCCACCCACCTAGGCCTTCCAAAGTCTTGGAATTACAGGTATAAGACATCATGACTGGCCAAAAGAATTTCTGTTCTAACAGATTGTACAGACTTTTCAAAATGGATAGTCAGTTATCACTGAGTGGCCTTTATGATAATAAACAAAAATAAATTAAAAATTTTAAGCATTTATTAAGTACCAGGCAGTATGCTAAGGGCTTTGCATGCATTGCATCATTAATTCAGCTACTTCAAGAGATGAGTATTATTATCACTCTCATTTTACAGATGAGGAAACTGAAACCAGAAAGGTTAAATAGCTGGTCCAAGCTCACTTCACTTGTAAATTATGGGGCTGAAATTTTCATGTGAGCTTAGAGAGGCATGTTGATCATAAAAGCACTGTTTGGGGAGAAAAAGGGAAGGGCATATGGGCCAAGAGGTGGTTGAAATAACCACTGACTCATTCCTTAAGGCTAAATCTGCTTTTATTTATACAAAGCTTCTAAGGGTTGAAAATAAAAAAGAGAGACTGAAATAATAAGTGAGGTGATGAATATGTTAATCAGCTTGATTTATTCATTTCACTGTATACATATATCAAAATATCACACACTACACCCCATAAATACATTTATTATTTGCCAGTTAAAACATTTAAAAGGCTGGGCACAGTGGCTCATGCCTATAATCCCAGCACCCTGGGAGGCCAAGAAGGGAAGATCGCTTGAGTCCAGGAGTTCAAGGATAGTTTGGGCAACATAGCGAGACCTCATCTCTACAAAAATAAAATAAAACTTTCTAGGCATGGTGGCACATACCTGTACTCTCAGCTACTCAGGAGGCTGAGGTGGGAGGATCGTTTGAGCCCGGGAGGTTGGGGTTGCAGTGAGCCATTGATTGTACCACTGCATTCCACCCTGGGTGACAAAGCAAGACCCTGTCTCAACAACAACAACAACAACAACAGCAACAGCAACAACAGCAGCAACAACAACACCACAAATGAAAAGAGAAAACAAGTAAGACTAAGATGAACCATAAACAGGCATTAGTTTTATTAGTATTGGGTAGCTGACCAAAGTATTTGCTGTGCTGATACATAAATAATGCCCTATGAGAGGATTCTTTTCTGCTGTGCAAATCAAAGAAAGAAACTTGCCAGAAGAAACAGCACAGTGTAGACTCTGTTGCACAGTAGTTCCTTTGCAATGCTGAAGTGGGTAGGAGTAGACTAATTTATTGATTTATTTTTAGACATGTTTATCTTTTTGTATTTTGCTTTAATACAGTTAAGAGAGCCAATAAATAGTTGTCATGTAGCCTGGTTTTTAGGTCTGAAAGTCTCACAGATACATGTATCTTATCTCTTGATTCATTTTGACCTGACAGCCATGTCAGGGATTTTTTCCCATGTGAAGCTACTGAAGTGAAAATAGCTGTATATCCTGTAGACACTTGGAGGACTATGATTCAGGGAAAGAATCTTCCCATTTCCTCCTATGAAGAGATGGAAAGAGGAAGGCTTGCATCTCATACAGAAGCTTTGATGGATTACTCATCTTGTGTTTCTGGGTGTCTGTCCTTGGGACTTTTTTCACCTCAGGTCAAAGTCAAAACCAACAATCACACAAAGAAACTAACAAAGACAACTACAGAGCTGAACATCCTTACTTTTCCTTTAAAAATCTTTTAGAAATGAAAAATACTAAGATTAAAACCACCATCCCCAATAAAAATTCTCAGCACTGAGGCCCTAATGGGCTTCCCTTTGATGCAGAGCAGGTAAGCCCCAAAGTTGGGGTTTAGCCAGGGAGGGTTCTTGCCTTGCCTTTGACCAGGAAAGAATTCAAGAGCAAGCTGGTGGTGGTAGACAGCACTTTTTTTTTTTTTTTTTTTTATTTGAGACGAAAGTCTCAAAGGCTTGGGTGCAGAGGCATGGTAATAGCTTACTACAGCGTCAACCTCCCAGGCTCAAGTGATCCTCCTACTTCAGCCTCCTGAGTAGCTGGGACCACAGGTGCATGCCACCATGGCTGGCTAATTTTTGTATTTTTAGTTGGGACAGTGTTTTGCCATGTTGCTCAGGCTGGTCTCAAACTCCTGGGCTCAAGTGATCTGCCCACGTCAACCTCAAATTTCTGGAATTAGAGGTGTGAGCCACTGCGTCTGGCCTAGACAGCAGCTTTTCTTGAAGCAGCAGTGTACAGCAGCAGCAGAGGTGCTGCTCCTTGTGGAGAAGGCCACCCCACAGGCTTGTGCCCAGAGTGGCAGCTCAGAGGCAGTTCTGGAGTCATAGTTATACCCACTTTTAATTGTATGCAAATCAAGGGGTGGATTATGCAGAACTTTGTAGAAAAAGAGTGGTAACCTCTGAGTCATTGGGTCATTTTCATGGAAAGGGGCAGAAACTTCTGGGTGTTGCCATGGCAACGGTGAACTGACATGGTACACTTGTGGGCATGTCTTACAGAGAGGTATTTTAACCTCTTCCCTGTTTTAGCTAGTCCTCAATCTGGTCCAGTTTCTGAGCATCACCTCCAGAGTCCTGCCTCCTATCTCACCTTGCAGACAATATTTCACATGTGTTGTCACAACTCATTGCTGGAAGAATCAAGCATGTTCTTTGGGAATCTACTGGGAGGGGACTGTACCGGGTGAGGGCTCTTGGAAGCTTGTGCCTGGTTACTTCTGGACCTCACCCGTGTACCTTTTCCCTTTGCTAATTTTTCTTTGCATCTATTTACTGTAATACATCTTAGCCATGAATGTCATTATATTTAGATTCCTAGCAAATCATTGAACCTGATCCTGTAGATTCCTGGCACAGCCTCCTTTACTAGATTTTTCTAAGTATTAAGTGTGATTGTATTGGTATTATATTATAATAATAAGTAATAAACACTAATAAATGAAAGATAGCAAAATTATGATAACATGGAAAACTTGAGTCATATGCTAATGGACATGAGATGGAAAAAGAGTATTAGCCAAGCCTGAAATTTTCTGCACATTTTCCAAAGTGGATTTCTTTAAAATAACCACAAATAAGGGCAGAGCTTTTATTTACATTAGAACAATTAGGATGCCGTATTATTGTCTGGACTCTTCTGGTCGCTTGAGCCAATGAAAACTTTACACATATTGACTAGATATATTCTCAGATATCTTCTGCATGTAAGCAAAGGGGAGAAATATTGTGCCATTCTGAGCCTTTGAGAAAATTTGCCTTGCCCGCTTCCTGTGTTTAAAGAAAGGCAATGTATTAATATCTGGCAAGAACCCATTTGAGATCAAGACAAGAAGACAACAGGATGTACTTTCTTCTTGACAAGATAGAATCTCATGCCTGACTAATCAACTAGAAAGTTTGATTTTTGCATGCCGCAGGAAAAAGCGATCATAGGTGGTTTCAAGAGGAGTGTTCTCTAGTGTTTCCCTCCCTGAGAGGCGGGATCCTACATGTAAATTGATGCACCTTTTCCTGGGTCAGCCAGCTTTCAACCACCTTCACCATTATGTTTAGCAAAAATAGATGAAAACTTGAAGCCATGTGCATAGTTTGATTACTGCTCCCGCTCATATACTCAGTGACATGAAAGAGTGCCAAGTTTACATAGGACCTAGTGCAAGAAAAGGCTCTGCAGCAGGTCCGGGCCCTGTCACTCGGGCCATACGATCCTGCAGAAACACTTGCATTGGAGGTATCAGTTATGAGAAAAGATGCTATGTGTTCAGTGTGCAGATAGGTAGATTAGAAAGAAAGATGCTATATGGATTTTGTGGCAAGTCCCAGTGGAAGAATCACAACTCAGGGCTTTGGGAATTTGGGACAAGGCTATGCCATCTCCAGTGGAGGATCACATGCCTTTGGAAAAACTACTCCTGCCATGCTACAAGGCTCTGGTAGAGACAGAAAGCCTGCCAATGGTTGCCAAGTGACCAGGCAGTGAAACTTCTCATTGTGATCTGGGGCAAATCAACCAAGTTATAAGATAAGGGGACCCCAGCAGGAATTCATCCTAAAATGAAGGTGCTGTGGGACTGAACATAAGCAGGACCAGAGGGCAGAAGTAAGCTGCATGAGCAGCAGCCCAGACTGCCCATGTACCTACCACCGTTTTCCCAGTGCTGCGCTCTCATGGCTGAATGGGGGATTCTTCATGACAAAGCGAAAAAAGAGAAAAATGTCTGAGCTTACTTTGCAGATTGCTCTGCCCTATATATGAGTGCAAGCTGGAAATGCATGGTAGCTTCTCCACAGTCTGCTCAAAGGTGGTCTCGAGAGAGAGTGGCAGGGGAAAATCCTCCCAATAGGTAGAGCTTTGAGAAAGGCACTCGGTTATCCACTTTGTGTGGAAAGAGAAGTAGCTTGAGGTTAGGATATGTACAAACTCATGAGCAATGGCAAATGGTCTGCTCAGTTGATTTGGGACTTGGAGGGAAAAAGATTGGAGATCTGCGGAAGAGGGATGTGGATAGACATACAGGAATGAGCATGAAGTACATAAAATGTGAACATCCACCAGGGAGCACCCTCAAAAGAGGCACTAAAAACCAAATAGACAAAATGTCCTGGCCGGTTGACTGACAGCCATCCCTGTCATTGGCCACTCCAGTGTTGGCATGATAGACACACAAATCAAGTGGCCAAGGTAGCAGAGATTGAGGTCACTCATGGAACAAGCATTGTGATTCCCATTTATCAAGACTGCCACTACCAAATGTGCAGCTGCCAGCAACAGAGACTAGGGAAGAAGTTGACTATATTTGGCCCCTTTCATTCTGCAAGGGCCAGCAGTTCACTCTCAAGAATAGAAACATTTTCTGTGTCTAGATTTGTCTTTTCCTGAATTCTGGACCTCAGGCAGAACCACTGTGGTTTGTGTCTCAGGACAGGGCCCCCAGGCCAATGCATTCTTCCTTGACCACTGCATTCTTTCTGGCCAATGCATTCTCCCAGGCCAGTGCATTCTCCCCTGGCCAATGCATTCTCCCAGGCCAGTGCATTCTCCCCTGGCCAATGCATTCTCCCAGGCCAGTGCATTCTTCCCAGGCTAGTACATTCTTCTTGCTCAGTGCATTCTTCCCTGGCCAGTGCATCCTTCCCAGGCCAGTGCATCCTTCCCAGGCCAGTGCATCCTTCCCAGGCCAATGCATTCTTCCCTGGCCAGTGCATCCTTCCCAGGCCAGTGCATCCTTCCCAGGCCAGTGCATTCTTCCCAGGCCAGTGCATTCTTCCCAGGCCAGTGCATCCTTCCCAGGCCAGTGCATCCTTCCCTGGCCAGTGCATTCTTCCCAGGCCAGTGCATTCTTCCCAGGCCAGTGCATTCTTCCTGTTCAGTGCATTCTTCCCTGGCCAGTGCATTCTTTCTGGCCAGTGCATTCTTCCCAGTCCAGTGCATCCTTCCCAGGCCAGTGCATTCTTCCCAGTCCAGTGCATCCTTCCTAGGCCAGTGCATTCTTCCCTGGCCAGTGCATTCTTCCCAGGCCAGTGCATTCTTCCTGTTCAGTGCATTCTTCCCAGGTCAGTGCATTCTTCCCAGGCCAGTGCATTCTTCCCAGGCCAGTGCACTCTTCCCTGGCCAATGCATTCTTCATTGTCAGACCCTAACATAGCTGGTAGTTAGGGATTGTCTATTGACTGCAAGCCTTAAAAGGCCATCTGGGCAGTGGCACCACTGTCTACTATCCAGAATCAGCTTTTTTCTTGTGTTTTCTCTCCCATTTCCCTCCAGTATTCAGGTTCCCACTCTCTGTCCCATTCCTTTTTCTCTATCCTGAAAAATCTTAGCCTGCCCTCTGGCTGATCATCTCCAGAGCTAAGTGCAAGAGAGTAATGGAAGAAATATTTTTGCCTCATCTTCCTTCCCTTAGTGATTGCCAGGTCTGAGCTGGGTTAAGATTTAACAGGAGCTGAGTCAGCCTTCAGTAATCATTCTTTCCATTTGCATAGCCCTTTGCAGTTCTCAAAGTTCTTTCAAATACAGTTTTGAATTTTACTTCTCATAACTTCTCTGTGAAAAATGTAGCATTGTTTTTCATCTTATGAAGAATCTGAGGTCCAGAGAGGTTAAATAACTTGCCCAGTCTATGCAGGTTTTTGTTGTCAGAGCAGGTCTTCTGAATCCAAGTCCAGGGCTTTGCTGGCTATATCTTAGCTACTGTCTCTACCTTGCAGTGGGAGGATTGAGGAAAAGACAAGAAATTACTTGCACAGAAAAGATAAGAGCTAGGGTGGTATGGTGGCTCATGCCTGTAATCTCAGCACTTTGGGAGGCCGAGGTGGGTGGATCACCTGAGGTCAGGAGTTCGAGACCAACCTGACAAATATGATGAAACCCCATCTCTACTAAAAATACAAAAATTGGACGTGGTAGTGGGTGCCTGTAATCCCAGCTACTTGGGAGGCTGAGGCAGGAGAATCACTTGAACTCGGGAGGCAGAGGTTGCAGTGAACCAAGATTCCAGCCTGGGTGACGAGAGCGAAACTTCATCTCAAAGAAAAAAAAAAAAAAGAAAAAGTTAATGTTGACTTGGGTGATTGCTGTCTGGTTTCCAGGACCTACCAGCTGGATGTTCATAACATACCCAGTGGAAAGAGCTGGACTAAAGAACGCAGTTTGATCCAAATAATCTTTGTGTCTATGTTCTTTTCCTAGGGCCACCAAAAATCACTGGTTACCATTTGGAAATGGAAAATAAGCATTCTTTCCTGTCCCTCAGCCTTCACTGATCTCCTCTGATGGTCGCCTCTTCACATAGCACCAGAGTGACCTTTCATAAAACATAAGTCAGATCATGATACTCCCTTGCTGAAAAACTTCCGATGGCTTCCCACAACTTCTAGAAGACAATTTCTTTTCTTTTCTTTTTTTTTTTTTTTTTTTTTTTTTGAGACGGAGTCTCGCTCTGCCTCCCGGGCTGGAGTGCAGTGGCCGCATCTCAGCTCACTGCAAGCTCCGCCTCCTGGGTTCACGCTATTCTCCTGCCTCAGCCTCCGGAGTAGCTGGGACTATAGGCGCCCACCACCTTGCCCGGCTAGTTTTTTTGTATTTTTTAGTAGAGACGGGGTTTCACCATGTTAGCCAGGATGGTCTCGATCTCCTGACCTCGTGATCCACCCGTCTCGGCCTCCCAAAGTGCTGGGATTACAGGCTTGAGCCACCGCGCCCGGCCGATCTTTTTTTTTTTTTGAGACAGAGTCTCACTCTGTCTACCAGGCTCGAGTGCAGCATTGTGATTTTGGCTCAATGCAACCTCCATCTCCGAAGTTCAAGCGATTCTCCTGCCTCAACCTCCAGAGTAACTAGGACTACAGGTGCCTACCACCACTCCTGGCTAATTTTTGTATTTTTAGGAGAGAGGGGGTTTCACCATGTTGGCCAGGCTGGTCTCAAACTCTCGACATTAAGTGATCCACCCATCTCAGCCTCCCAAAGTGCTGGAATTACAGGCATGAGCCACCGTGCCTGGCTGAAGACAATTTTAAGCCCTTCCTGTGGCCACCAAACCTTTACATGGTTTGACCCCAGGACACCTCCCTGCTATCTCCCTACTCCATTGCTCACCTACCTCCAACCGCAGCAGACTCCTAGCTGTTTCTCATACACATGGGATACATTCCTTTTCCAGAGCCTTTGCATTTCCTTTGTTTTTTTTTTCATTTTTCTGGAAAATTCTTTCCCCAGATGCTTGCATGGCTCATTCCTTCACTCCATTCTGGCACCTGTTCAAATGTCTTTCTCAGTGAGACCTTCCCTCACTGCTCCCTGTCACGCAGCCTCCCGTTTGCTCTCTTTCTCTTTACCCTGCTGTATTTTTCTTTTGGGCACTTATTACAATATGACATTATGTAGCATAATTATTTGTTTATTGTATTCCTCCCCCTGTCTCAACAATAAAGTGAGCTCCACATGGCAGATACTGTGTCTATTTTGTTCTTTGTTATGTCTTCAGCTCCTGGAATGGGGCCTGGCACATAGTGAGATTTCAATATAGATTTGTTGAATAAATGAATACATCTTTAGTTTTATTTCTTTCATTTCTTTGTAAGGAATCATGGACTCTTGTCCTTAATTCAACTCTTGGGACTGTGGTTAATTATTTATTCTGAAAGGTATTGTTATAACTCAAAGTGTTTACCAAAAATATATATTAACTTCCAGCATCTTCCTTCTAATTGAAAGTATCCAGTTACTTCAGCTCCATTCAAGGTAGTCAGGATCCTCTGTGTCAAACAGGAATACAAGGGCTTGACCTCCAAAGCATCCATGGCCAATTCTGCCCGTCATTACCAGCTCCGGTCATCTCTTACTGTGACTTAGCTTAGGAGTCCTTAACATAGAGTTCATGAACCTCAATGAAATCAAAGGACGGGCTCTGGGGTCTCATGAATCTTCTGAATGTGCCAGAATATGGTGCTCACTTTTTCTAGAGGGATGGGCCCTAGCTTTCTTCAGATTTTAAAGGGGCCCAGTACCTTCTATAGAGGCTAGGAACTCCTCAAATAGTTGTAATTGGCACCATTTACCAACGTCCAGCCATTCTTTGAAACCACAAAGCTGTGTGAGAGCATTTTATGATGTAAGAGTATTTTATGATGTAAGAGTATTGATTGGCCGGGCGCAGTGGCTCACGTCTGTAATCCCAGCACTTTGGGAAGCTAAGGTGGGTGGATCACCTAAGGTCAGGAGTTCCAGACCAGCCTGGCCAACATGGTGGCCGTCTCTACTAAAAATACAAAAATTAGCTGGGCGTGGTGCCTATAGTCCCAGCTACTTGGGAGGCTAAGGCAAGAGAAAAGCTTGAACCCAGGAGGTGGAGATTGCAGTGAGCCGAGATAGCACCACTGTACTCCAGCCTGGGTGACGGAGCTACACTGCATCTCAAAAAAAGAAAAAAGAAAAAAGAAAAAAAAAGCATATTGATTGGACAGAGGTTCAGAGTAGCAAAGCCCTAAAGTTCTCCTTTCTTTCCCTGAGAGGGTGTTACAACACGAAGAAATACGATTACTGTCAAAGTTGGCTGTGAATACTACAGGATAAAAACCTAGGGTCATTCTAGCAATCCATCTCTCCTTCCAGCCATCTCTAGTCATTTAGAGAATAATATGTGATGTACATTCATAAATATTTAAGCATATGTATCCATCATTCATCCAGTCATCTGTCCATTCATCTCTATATCCATCCATCCAGCCCTACATTCCTACATCCATGCAAAAAACTCCCTATGGCAAGTATTTCTCAAATGAATCAGACACATTCTCCTTTTTGTCAGATTTGAATCCCAGTGGTATAATTCCATTGCCAAGTCCACTGTTGTTCTCTTGTGGTTTGTTTGTTTGTTTATTTATTTACTTATTTATTATTTTATTTATTTATTTATTTATTGAGATAGTCTTACTCTGTCACCCAGGCTGGAGTGCAGTGGCATGATCTCAGCTCACTGTAACCTCTGCTTCCCAGGTGTAAGTAATATGTTTTAATATCAACTCAGTTGTCTTTTGCCAAGCTTAAACCTGATATTGTCACGTAAATTTATTTAACAAATTTCACTATTAGCAGAGCATGTCTGAAACTCCTCCTGGAGAATATACTTTATGTATACTTTCAAGGCTTAGCAGTTCAATTTTTCTCTATTCCTATAAAAACAATTCTAGTTATTCTTGGAAAAGAGAAAGGTTGAATTGACAGAACCTTGGAATTATAGATAGAGTTACGAGTTTTTCTGCCTAAATTAAGGGACATTGTACAAAATTACTGGCCTGTACTCTTCAACATTCGTATCACATAGTTCTGAGTTAGTGAGCAGTGCTGTCAAAGTCTGTGGTCAGCTCTTTGTTGTTGTTGTTGTTATACTTTAAGTTCTGGGAGACATGTGCAGAACGTGCAGGCTTGTTACATAGGTACACATGTGCCATGGTGGTTTGCTGCACTATCAACCCGTCATCTAGGTTTTAAGCCCCGCAGGCATTAGGTATTTGTCTTAATGCTCTCCCTCCCCTTGCCCCCCACCTCCAACTGGCACCAGTGTGTGATGTTTCCTTCCCCATGTCCATGTGTTCTCATTGTTCAACTTGCACTTCTGAGTGAGAGCATGAGGTGTCTGGCTTTCTGTTCCTGTGTTAGTTTGCTTAGACTGATGGCTTCCAGCTTCATCCATGTCCCTGCGAAGGACATGAATTCATTCTTTCTTATGGCTGCGTAGTATTCCATGGTGTGTATGTGCCACATTTTCTTTATCCAGGCTATCGTTGATGGGCATTTGGGTTGGTTCCAAGTCTTTGTTGTTGTAAATACTGCTGCAATAAACATACAAAAACACACATTTAAAAAAAAATCTTTTTCTTTTTTTTCCCAAACAACTATGGGGATTAAAAATATTTTTCTTTATGTAACATCATGAACGTTCCTAATATACTTTGGATATTTGTCCCCTCCAAATCTCATGTTGAAATTTTATCCTCAATTTTGGATCACGGGGGCAGATCTCTCATGAAGGGGCTTTGTGCCACCCTCATGGGGGCAATGAGTAACTTGTCGCTCTATTAGTTCCTCTGAGACATAATTTCTAAAGACAGCCTGGCACCTGCCTTCCCTCTGTCTTGCTCCCTGTCACCTTCCACCGTGAATGAAAACTGCCTGAGGTCCTCACCAGAAGCAGATGCTCGATGCCATGCGTCTTGTACAGCCTCTAGAAACACGAGCCAAATAAACCTCTTTTCTTTATAAATTACCCAGCCTTGGGTATTCTTTTGTAGCAACCCAAAATGAACTACAACAATAGCTAACAAGATTAACAGTAATTCCTTAAATCATCTGATCCCTTGTCCGTATTGAAATTTCTTTATTTGATCCCAAATGCGTCTTCCATTGATCCACTCAAATAAAGATCCAGTCAAAGACTACATGTTGCACTTGATTCTTGGGCATTTTAAGTCTCTCATGGTCTGAAACAGTCCCCTTCCTTGCTCTGGCCTTTAACTATTTTCCTCTTGTGACCAGCAAATAATCTGTGGTGACAGAGTGGGGAGGGTGTCAATACAAAGTCTGACTAAGGCTGAGTCTTTGTATATAACATGGGCTAATCATAAAAAAAAATTTACTTGTTTATTTATTTGTTTATTTTTGAGACAGAGTCTCGCTCTGTCACCCAGGCTGGAGTGCAGTGGTGCCATCTCGGCTCACTGCAACCTCCACCTGCCAGGTTCTAGCGATTCTTGTGCCTCAGCCTCCCAAGTAGCTGGGATTATAGGCATGTGCCACCATGCCTGGCTAATTTTCTTTTTTGTGTTTTTAGTAGAGATGGGGTTTTGCCATGTTGGCCACAGTGGTCTCGAACTCCTGGCTTCAAGTAGTCCACACACCTTGGCCTCCCAAAGTGCTGGGATTACAGGCATGAGCCACTGCACCCAGTCAAAAAATGTTTTATTTAAAAGCCACTGATGTTTGTCTTTCCTAGAAACAGACTGAATATGAACATGGAAGTCAGCGTCATTTTTATTATCTTCTCCAGCAGAATGACTTTACCGCTTTCAACTTGAGGTTAGCACGAAATGTTACATCTAAATACTCCCGAAGGCAGAAGGGAGCAAGAGAAGAAAAGTCCTCTTAGGACCTAATAATCCTCTTGTTCCCCTCAAAATCCAAACCCCAAATCTAAATCGGTGATACTAACTTTTAAAAGCAAAGCTGCAAATAGGTGATGTGGGTCCCCTTTCCCTCCCCTGCTCCAAACAACTTGAGCCTTGTGTAAGCAGCTGCCAGACCTAACCCGGGGCAAGGAAGAGCATGCAGCAGGTCAGGACGGTATGTGACATGCTGGCACAAACACCCGTTGTCCCACCTCCGCCCTTTCCACCCTCCCTGCGTCAGCGCCCTGCAGCACATGCTGTGAGCAACTGTGCTGCTGACAGTGTTATTTCCTGTCACGAAATGAAATGTGTAAATCAAAGTACAAAAGAATGGAGGGATGACTGGTGGCCCTGTCACACTGGTGACACCTAGGGCCTGGCTATAGGAAACATATCTGGCTGGCTGCCCCGCCTCCTCACACCAGCGCTTTTCCCAGCCTGAGCAGCTCCATTGCTGAGTGAGGTACTGTCCAGGCTTGGAAGATTCTGCTCCTTTGGCCACTCCAGGTGTGGACATCTCTTGCCTCCTGTTTTACATTTGTTTTTCAGTCTGTCACAGTTGAATCCCTTTAGCTGTTCACACTGTAGTGAGATTATGGGCCCGTGGATCTCTGTGCTGGAAGGGACATCATTGGCACCAGCACCCACCCAACAATAGTGGAAAGTCCTTGTCACTATTGCTTATATGTAGTTGGTGAAGTGGTTAAGAGCTAAGACCCTTGGTTCAAATTGCTGGCACCTACTGGCTGTATAATCTTACACAAATTACTTAGTCGCTTTCAGTTTCCTCATCTGTAAAATGTGTGGATTGTCAGGATGAATATCTATCTGTAAAACATACACAGCAGTGCCGAGCTCATAGCAAACATTCTGTAAGTGTTGCTATTTGCATGTACCTGCCCAATCTCTTCATAAACACATCCAGGGATGTGAAGCTCATGAAGCTACCTTTACAAGGAAGCAAGCTCATAGAACAAGACATTTAATCTTTGGTCAATTCCAACAATCAGATACAGCTCCTTAGAGTGTGTAATTATTATAGGGAAAGAAGGAAATGTGTTGCCAAAAATATACTGGGCCTTGTGGAAGATTTTTGGCTACCTTCTTGTAACCTTGTGGAATTACTTATTCCCATTTTATCGATTTGCATGTGGCAAAACTGAAGCACACAGGATTTGGGAAATTTGTCCAGAGTCAAACAATGAGTAGATGGTTGAGTCAGGATTTGAACTTGGCCTTCTTAGACTCTAGTATCTTCAAATATTGGAAGATAGTAGTCATTTTCCAATTGAGACTAGCTTTTCAGAGTGGTTGGCACATAATAAGTTATCAAATGATAGATATTGTAATCTGTTTGTTTTGTTTTTTGAGACAGGGTCTTGCTCTGTCACCCAGGCTGGAGTGTGGTGGCACTATCATGGCTTACTGTAGCCTCGACTTCCCAAGCTCAAGGGATCCTCCCACTTCAGCCTCCTGAGTAACTGGGACCCGGCGTATACCACCACGCAAAGCAAATTTTTATATTTTTTTGTAGAGATGGGGTTTTACCATGTTGCACAGGCAGGCTGGTTTTGAACTTCGGGTGACCTGCCTCGGCCTTCCAAAGTGTTAGGATGACAGGCGTGAGCCACCATGCCTGGCCATGATTGTTAGTTTCTACAATACTTTATATGTTGTCAAGGCCCTTTTGAACCATCCCTTCCTGCATATAATATGCATTTATTCAAACCGTCCATCAGATGCTTGGCTTAGCCTCTTCTTGGACATGGCTAGGATGGAGTGCTCCTGAGGCAGCCTGTTTCATTTTGGATAGCTCTTATAATTTGCTTTATTCGTGTATTTACTCAACGAATATCTAATGAGAGCTGAGATCTCAGTGAGTCAAGCACTGAGCTATACACTGGGGATACAATGGGAAATGAAAACAGCAAGTTCTTCAAAAGACTGAAGCATATTTTGCATAGATTGATCTTCCACCTACTGCTCTCACTTCTGCCCTCTGAAGCAACAGAAATAAAAGGTTAATTGCTGCTCCCCACAATAGCTCTTCATATATTTGAAGATGATTTTTCAGTTTCCTGTGTGACTAAGATTTTTTTTTCTCTCCAGGCTTTCCTTGTAACAGTAGTATTTTCTTTTTTTTTTTTTTGAGATGGAGTCTCGCTCTGTCGCCCAGGCTGGAGTGCAGTGGCCGGGTCTCAGCTCATTGCAAGCTCCGCCTCCCGGGTTTACACCATTTTCCTGCCTCAGCCTCCTGAGTAGCTGGGACTACAGGCGCCCGCCACCTCGCCCGGCTAGTTTTTTGTATTTTTTAGTAGAGATGGGGTTTCACCGTGTTAGCCAGGATGGTCTCGATCTCCTGACCTCGTGATCCGCCCATCTCGGCCTCCCAAAGTGCTGGGATTACAGGCTTGAGCCACCGTGCCCAGCCAACAGTAGTATTTTCTTTAATTTTCTTTAATACTGCAGATGATCCACAGGTGATAAAACAAAATAGGTCTTATTTACTTTCTCTGAGACTCTGTTTTCTTATCTGTGAAATGAGGATAATTATACCCAACAGATGATATTGTGTTACTCGTCTGAAACAGAGTAAACATGTCTGTGCATTAGTGTACATTAATGACATTAAATAGCTTTAATTGTATGCATACGTGTACTACGTATTCTTATAAATGGGTCAGATTGACTAATTTACTGCATAACCACTCTGTAAGGGTAGATAATGAATATTCTTATTTTACAGAGAAGACAATGAAAGTACAGAGAGGTTAAGTGACTTCTCCCAGAACTGAGACTGGATCTGAGATAGCATGGCTTGAGAACACTGGTTGAAAGTCATTTTTATACTAGAAGGGGCTGAATGAGGGAGAAGAGTCAAGTGTTCAAAAGGTAAAAGGTAACTTAAAGTCTGAACTTGGAGCCTCATCTTTCACTAGTGGTATGTGTCAGCCACTATTTTAAATAATTACCTACAGTTTGAAATTCAGTCTCTCAGATTCACAGTCTTCCTTCTTCCCTGTTTGCAGCACCCAGTCCGTGTAGCTCCTGCCTCCCATGTTCTGGCTCTCTTTAGATCCCAATGTACAGTTCCTGGCAGAGAATATTAGTATTTTTTTCTTGACACGTCATTTGTTTGTTTCTTTCACTGCTTCAAGTTACAGCTTACAAACATATCTTTTCACTTAAGTGTGGTTTTCTTGGTATAGTTTGGTGTTTAGCTATTTACCACTCTAAATTTGTCTGTTAAACAGGGAAAGCATAGTTTCAACTCAAATCATAAACAAAGGGATAATGTTTTTTTCTTTTTTCTTTTCTTTTCTTTTTTTTTTTTTTTTTGAGATGGAGTATCTTTCTGTCACCCAGGCTGGAGTACAGTGGTGCAATCTCGGCTCACTGCAGCCTCCACCTCCCAGGTTCAAGTGATTCTCCTGCTCTAGCTTCTGAGTTGCTGGGATTACACGCCACAGTTCCTGGCTAATTTCTGTATTTTTAGTAGAGAGAGGGTTTCACCATGTTGGCCAGGCTGGTCTCGAACTCCTGATCTCAAGTGATCCACCCACCTCAGCCACCCAAAGTGCTGGGATTACAGGTGTGAGCCACCATGCCTGGCTGATAACTTTCTTAATACATATAGAGCTTTTACAAACCAATGAGAAAAGAACAACAGCTATGCGGAAAAATGAGCCAAGAATATGAACAGATACGTCATAGGTAAGGAACTACAAATGACTCTTGTAAATGTAAAGAGACACCCTCAATTATTACTGGAGAAACACATGTTGAAATTATTATATCACTTTTTTCTATGACAAAGATAGACATTTGTCGATATTTATTTCTATATATGTGTATACCTGGTTATATTTACTGCTGGTGAGGCAATAGGAACATATATATTGTCATGTATTGCTCTTGGGAAAATACATTGGTATAACGTCTGTGGAAGACTGACAATCACCTATCAAAATCTTTTGTTTAGGTCAGAGTCTCTCGACCTTGGCTCTTGACATTTTGGACCAGATAGCCCTTCATCCTCTGCACTGAAGGATGTTTAGCAGTATGCTTTGCCTCTACCCACTAGATGCCAGCATCCTTCCCTCAGAGTGTGAAATTAAAATTACTCTAGACATTGCTAAATATACTCTGGAGGACAAAATCACCTCCATTTAAGAAGATGGACTGGGGCTGGGCACAGTGACTCACACCTGTAATCCCAACACTTTGGGAGGCCTAGGTGGGCAAATCACTTAAGGTCAGGAGTTTGAGACCAGTGTGGCCAACATGGTGAAACCCTGTCTCTACTAAAAATACAAAAATCAGCTGGGTGTGGTGGCATGTGCCTGTAATCCCAACTACTTGGAAGGCTGAGACAGGAGATTTGCTTCAACCTAGGAGGCAGAGGTTTCAGCGAGCTGAGATCGCGCCACTACACTCCAGCCTAGGTGACAGAGCGAGACTACATTTCAAAAATAAGAAGAAGGTAGGTTGAGATTTTTTATTGCTGCATACAGATCACTCCAAACTTAGTGGTTTTAAATAACCACTCTTCTATTTGCTTATATTCTGAAATCTGCATGGGGCTCAGCTGAGCATATCCTTTGCTGTTCTTGCCAGTGGTTGGTCAAATGGCTACATTTATTGGTGGGACAAATGGGGCTAAACTCAGCTGGGATCTTGAGATGGCTGGCTCTTCTCTCTCTGGTGTCTCTGGTCCACTTTTCCCACACATGGCCTCTCAGTATAGTAAAAATTGAAGGCACAATGCTGTCTCCCTATGGTCTATTCAGCAGGTTAGCTGGCTTTAGCATGACAACCCAGGGCTTCCAAGGACACAACAATGAAAGCTGTCTGGCCCTCTTAAAGTCGTTGCTGATTTTTAACTAAGTGATTTTTCTGTGTTTCTGTATAAAGTGAGGAGTCTGTCCGGAAAATTATTGGATCTTTATAACTTCTTTTGTTTTATTGTGGTATCTGGATAAGGGTAGCTCAAGCAGAAATTATGCAAAAAGTTTGCCATTGGCATCTGCTGGATCCACAGTGTTTCAAGCCTTGATTCCCGATCCCTCCTTTTCTTTTTTCTTGAGGCAGGGTCTTGCTCTGTCACCCAGGCTAGCGTGTGGTGGTGCGATCATGGCCTCATTGCAGCCTCAACCTCTTGAGGATCAGGTGATCCTCCCACCTCAGCCTCTTGAGTAGCTGGGATTACAGGTACGTAACCCTACGCCTGGCTAATTTTTTGTATTTTTTTGTAGAAATCTCACCATGTTGCCCAGGCCGGTTTCAAACTCGTGGGCTCAAGTCATCTGCCTGCCTCTGCCTACCAGAATGCTAGGATTACAGGGATGAGCCTGCACCCTGCCAAGTCTCTCTTTTCTCATCATCATAACTTATCTCACTTTTTAAATTCCTGTCCTCAAGGTCAACATTCTTTAGATGTTAGCTTAACTATCACTTTCTTGGAGATGTCTTTCCTGACCACGTCACCGTAAATAAGCTTTTTCACAATACCGCTCCAACAGCTGTGCAAGTGCTTTTGAAGCCCGTGCTTACATCACCCTTCTGATGTTTCAGTGGCCAAAGCAAGTCACAAGGCCAAGTTCAGAGTCAATGTAGGAGAGGATCTTACTAGAATGTAAATATTGGGAAATGTGACTTATGGAAGGCCATCGGTGTAGCTTCTATCCCACTTACTACTCATAATTTTGTTTATTTCCCTTATTACCATCCGTATAATCATGAGTTATTTTATTTTATTTTTTTCTTGGCTCACTGCAACTTCCACCTCCTGAGTTAAAGCGATTCTTCTGTCTCAACCTCCTGAGTAGCTGGGACTGCAGGCACGTGCCACCATAACTGGCTAATTTTTTATTTTTAGTAGAGATGGGGTTTCACCATGTTGGCCACACTGGTCTCAAACTCCTGACCTCAGGTGATTCGCCCACCTCGGCCTCCCAAAGTGCTGGGATTACAGGCGTGAACCACTGCGCCCGGCCATGTTATTGTGTTATTGGTTTATTTGCCAGTTTCCTTTTATTAGGGGTACAAACCCCTACTAAAGTGTAGGGGCTTTGCTGCCTTATTCAGCTTCCAGAATCTATCAGCGTTTGTTACATAAGACAACAATAATTATTTGTTGAATAAATAATTGAGTTCTGAGTTTTCTAAGCTGTGTTTAGCTCATCTACAAAAGACCCTGTGTTAAGACAATCATGGAAAGGGTGGACATTCCTTCCCTTCTTTTTAAAGCGCCATGTGTATTTTCACAATAGTTTTCTGAAAACAATGCCCCAATTTAATCATGTAGAAAATTCTTCTATCCAAATGGACTATAAAATCAGATTTTTCTACTTTTGTCATGAATGGCATTTTTCCATTGTATTCTTGAAAACAAAAAGTAGTTGATGATTTTTGTTAGTTTGTTTACATTATTTCAAGTAATTTTTTTCCAGCTTTATTGAGGTATAATTGACAAAAGTTGTGTGTTCAAGGATACAATGTGATGATTTGATATATTGTATACATTTTGAAATGATTACCACAATCAAATAATCAACGTATCTGTCATATATGTCATAATCCAGTAATCCTGTTTATCTTTCAAAATAGTCTCATGTTCATCCCTTACTTTTTAAAAATTTTAGAGACTGGGTCTTCCTCTGTTGCCCAGGCTGGAGTACCATGGTGCTATCACAGCTCACTGCAACTTTGAACTCCTGGGCTCAGCCTCTCAAGTAGCTAGGACTACAGGTGTGCACCACCACACCTGGCTAATTTTTTATAGAGTCAGGGTCTTGCTTTGTTGCCCAGGTTGGTCTTGAACTCCTGGCCTCAAGTGATCCTTGGTGTTGACCTCCCAAAGTGCTGGGATTACAGGTGTGAGCCACTGTGCCCAGCTCATGTTCATTTCTTTAGAGAGAAGTGTAGAAATACCTAAAAAAGATTGGTGGAATTAAGTTGGACTGATGATAACTTTTGACATGTTGTTAACTGTGTATTTTCAAATCCATGGTGAGCTCAAGTTTCCTAAAGAGCTCCTTTGTCATCCAGGTGGCCCGGAGGCTTCGCAGGGATTTGTTTATTTTTTCTTGTACTTTAGTAAGTTTTTAATAATAACTATGGAAAATTTAGAGAGCTTTGATATAATATGCTTTGGGGGAATTTTGACAGCTATATATTTATGCAAGTAAGGTACTCCTAATCTTGCTTTTCCTTTCTGATTATGCTCCTTTGAAGGTTACACAGGGTCCTTAGTCTTTCTAGGCAGAACAGGTTTATACTTCTTTGCTGGTTGTCTGGAAGGAACAGGAAGAGATAAAACCCCAGGGATAATGCATGATTTTAGGATGTTGGTATTATTTCAAATTAAAGTCTATATTCATAACCAGCTTTCTCAGTTCTTACACAAATTCACTGTATAAACTCTTCTGGTACATATCTGTATGTGAATATAATGAAAATACACTACATTTCTTGTGTGGATTTCTTCAGTTTACACAGATCATGTAATCCCTATCCAGCAAATTTATAAGATATTAGTGGTAATACTGCATATATTGTAGACATGCTATGAGCAAATCTTTTTTTTTTTTTTTAGACAGTCTTGCTCTGTCACCCAGTCTGGAGGACAGTGGCACCATCATGGTGCACTGAAGCCTTGAACTCTGAGCTCAAGCAGTTCTCCCACATCGCCCTCCTGAGTACTGGGACTATAGGCATGCACCAACACATTTGACCCAGAAAAACTTTTTTTTGAGACAAAGTTTCACTCTTGTTGCCCAGGCTGAAGTGCAATGGTGTGATCTCGGCTCACTGTAACATCCACCTCCCAGGTTCAAGTGATTCTCCTGCCCCAGCCTCCTGAGTAGCTGGGTTACAGGTGTGTGCCACTACGCTCAGCTAATTTTTGTATTTTTAGCAGAGATGGGGTTTCACCATGTTGGCCAGGCTGATCTTGAACTCCTGACCTCAGGGGATCCACTGGCCTTGGCCTCCCAAAGTGCTGGAATTACAGGTGTGAGCCACCATACCTGACCTCAACACAGGAAATCTTAATCTACAGTAAGTACCGAAGCAACTTCATTCTAGCTAAGTGACTTCAGGGAACTCATTTCTCTTTTCAGAGACAGTGTCCTCAATTGTGACATGAGAATTAGGGAAATGTTTTTGGGTCTAGGTGCCAGCAGCAAAGTACAACCACTTATATAAAGACGGCTACAAAGGCCCCCCCACCCCCCCAAAAATACCAAGTGTATATAACTTACTATGCAACAGTGAAATTTGTGCCAATTTTGAAGATGTTAGATGGGAATCAGGATGGGACATCACTTTTTTCCAGAAAATGAAATCATGGTTTTGAATGAGAAAAACAAAAGTTTAATTCCCATCGATTTAATAGAAATTAAAATAAAATAATCACATGTTTTTCCCTTCTCTGAAAAGACTGCATCAGCAGTTTGGCTATACTGGATCAGAATTGCTTACATCATAATTTAAAGCAAGTGTCCAGAGAGTTTGACAGGAAACATGCAGCCTTCATTGCGAGCCTATGAAGTGTGAGAATGAGGCTGGTTAGATGGAAGCAAATAAAGAAAGCACAGGTGGTTTTGTAGACATGCAGCTGTTACCACAGCAAAGAAAGGTCACACTAACATTCTGTAATATTATTGCACTGGGTCAATGGGGGGAAAATTCTTCTAAGACTTTTAATTAAGGTTTGGATGGCAAACAGTGTATCAACACCTTACTAGTGAGGCATTAGTCACCTGGAGAATCATTTCTACACCCATACACTGAGTGCAAAAAGAGCAAATATGAACAGAAAAACATGATTTAAATATGACCTAGGCAGGGCATGATGGCTCACCCCTGTAATCCTAACCCTTTGAGAGGCTGAGGCAGGTGGATCGCTTGAGACCAGGCATTGGAGACCAGCCTGGGCAACATGGTGAAACCCGGTCTCTACTAAAAATACGAAAAATTAGCTGGGGATGGTGGTGGCAGCCTGTAATCTCAGGTTATTTGGGAGGCTGAGGCACGAGAATCACTTGAACCCGGGAGGTAGAGGTTGCAGTGAGTTGAGAGCATGCCATTGAACTCCAGCCCGGGCAACAAGAGTGAAATTCTGTCTCTAAAAAAAAAAAAAAAAAAAAAATTAGCCAGGTGTGGTGGTGCACACCTGTAGCCCCAGCTACTTGGGAGGCTGAGGTAGGAGGATCAAGCCATAGTCCCAGCTACTAGGGAGACTAAGGTGGGAGGATCACTTGAGCCTGGGAGGTTGAAGCTGCAGTGAGCTGTGATTGTGCCACTGCACTATAGCCTGGGTGACAGAGCAAGATCCTGTCTCAAAAACCAAACAATACAAAACACTATCTGTTCAGACCCTCATAGAATGAAACAGTTTGAAGGAATTAATTTCTAATCGCCTGGGGGAAAACAGAAAGGGGAAGAGTGGTGATGGTGAAGTGAGGTTCTGTCTTAGTTTGGAGCTGGAGGGTGCAAAGCAAGCAGAAACCTGGAGCTGTGGAACACAGAGGTGCACAGACTCTTTCCATATCACGGTGTTTGGTCCCCTCCTCTCTCCTAAATCCTCCGCTGACTCTTTTGTTGCCCACTCAGGGCAGTATCACTCATCAAACACTGTGCTAGGCCCCGAGGATTTGAAGTTGAATAAGACTGTATCTTCAATCTCTAAATCTTCAGGTGCCCAGTCTACCAGTTGCAGGGAAGTAGGCAGGATGGGAAGGGCTGTGGTTAAAATCCACTAAATAACTGCAATGCAGTGTGGTCAGGATTGCGGCAGGTGTGTGTATGGAGCCATCAGAGCTGAGGGGAGGCCATGACGACTGGCCTTGGAATGTTTCACAGAGAAGGTGAATGTATGTGTGTGTGTGTGTGTGTGTGTATACACATACACATATATACACGTTAGGGACATTGACCCCCCCTCCCCACACCCAGCCAGCTTCCATGGATGGATGCGGGGGGCCAGTGCCCTTAGCCCTCGTGTTGTCTAAGCATCCACAGACATTTAATATAGGGAGATGCAATGACATGTGTGGTGAGGGCCACCAGGGTACAGAAAGGAGAGGCCTGGCATTTGTTTGGAGTGTGGCTGCTGTTTCTCACCATTAAAAAGAAAGTTCCAGCTTCCTTTAGGTAGTGCTTATTGTATTTATCTCATGGCCTTCACTTATGACCTGGACCCCAAGAGCACTCCGTTTCCTATCTCCACCTAAAGTCATTGCAAGTGTAACCTAATATAACATTCCAATTTACCCTTGCTACTTAGGAAGCTGAGGTGGGAGTATCACTTGAACTGAGGAGTTTGAGCCCACCCTGGGCAACATAGTGAGACCCTCTCTCCCCTTGTACCCCCAAATTTACAATTTAGCCAATCATGGAGGGTAAAGAAGAGATGACAGGAGGCACCAATAACAGAATGCGCTGAGCATTTATGAGAAGTGCAGTGAAGCCCCTTACAGCATTGCCATATTTAATTCTTAAAATAACTGCATGGACTAGGTACTACTATTATTCCCTTTTGAAATGAAAAATGGAGGCACCTCAGAGAGGCTGAGCATTTGATTGTACTAGTGAGCTAAGGCACGTGATCCGACTAAAGAGTCTCAAGTCTTAGTCAGTGTATTATCCTGTGTGAATGCACAGTTACAACCAGGCAAAAATGCAAAATGTGGGCATCCCACTCACTCTGGGGCTTTCTCTCCTTATTTGGAAGGAGTAGCACAATGGTGAGGATGTCACATACATGTAAGTGGGTGTGTTAGTCTGTTCTCGCATTGACAAAAGAGGTTTAATTGACCTCGGTTCTGCAGCCCGTACAAAAAGCACGATGCTGGCGTCTGCTCAGTTTCTGAGGAGGCCTCCGGAAACTTACAATCATGCAGGGGAGGGAGGGCGGGGGCAAAGCGGGAGCAGGCACGTTACACGGCCAGAGCAGGAGCAAGAGAGCGAGCGGGGAGGTGCCACACTTTTAAACGACCAGAACTCTCGAGAACTCACTCACTATTCCGTGGACAGTACCAAGAGGATGATACTAAACCATACATGAGCAATCTGCCCCCATGATCCAGTCTCACCTCCTGTTGGTGAGGTCAGACCCCACCTCCAACACTGGGGATTACAATTCAGCATGAAATTTGGGTGGGGACACAGATCCACACAAGATCCGTGAGTGACATGGAGATGCACTGCCCAGATTTGCTTGCAAAGAAGGACTTGCTGCCCAGCTCTGGGTGCTGTCAGCTGCTGGCCCTTTTGGAGACTACCTCAACTGCAGGGTCGCCTTGACCAAGGTCATGTCACTTCCCAGGATGGATGACATCCAATGACTGATTCAAGAGGGTATGTAATGGTCCAGTCATTTAAGGTCAATAATTCCAATGGGCCATGTCTCAGATCCCCCAGTGGGATCAATGAAGGTTGTTGGGTGTACACTGCAGCCCAGCTCCTCCCTTTGCCCATGCTGCTTCCTGCCCATCCCCCACAGGTGAAAACATCCTGTCACTATCTCAGAGCCTGCTTCCCTGAGAACTCAATCTGTGACATCAGTCCCATTGATCAGAGAAGGCTGTGTCTTACTTTGTTGGTTTCCTTCATAACTTCCGTTCACATCAGTTTCCTTTGATTTTTTTTTTTTTTTTTTTTTTTTTTAGATGGAGTCTCTCTCTGTCACCCAGGCTGGAGTGCAATGGTGAGTTCTTGGCTCACTTCAACCTCCACCTCCCAGGTTCAAGCAATTCTCCTGCCTCAGCCTCCCAAGTAGCTGGGACTACAGGCGTGTGCCACCCTGCTAGGCTAATTTTTGTATTTTTAGTAGAGGTGGGGTTTCACCACGCTGGCCAGGCTGGGCTTGAACTCCTGACCTCAGGCGATCTGCCTGCCTCGGCCTCCCAAAGTGCTGGGATTACAGGCTTGAGCCACCGCGCCCGGCCTGTCCTTTGATTTTTTATGTTCCAGATAAATATCTAATTTATACAATTCTCAAAGATAGGCCACACAGAGATTCAATCCCCCTACCCTTTTTTTTAGTTAATAGACTATTATTTAGGGCAGTTTTAGGTTCACAACAAAATTGAGCAGCACATATAAAGAGATCCCCTATACCCCTGCTCCCCACTAGCCCACCTCACTATCAATCAACATCCATTTCCCTTGGTTTGGGCAATAAATATAGATTGTGCAAATAAGCCCTTTTTAAAACCAAAAATTTTATTAGACTAATGTACATAAATTTTTAATTGCTTTTTTTTGTTTGTTTGTTTGAGACGGAGTCTTGCTGTGTCGCCCAGGCTGGAGTGCAGTGGAGCGATCTCGGCTCACTGCAAGCTCTGCCTCCTGGGTTCACGCCATTCTCCTGCCTCAGCCTCCTGAGTAGCTGGGTTACAGGCGTGTGCCACTACGCCCAGCTAATTTTTTGTATTTTTTAGTAGAGACGAGGTTTCGCCGTGTTAGCCAGGATGGTCTCGATCTCCTGACCTTGTGATCTGTCTGCCTCAGCCTCCCAAAGTGCTGGGATTACAGGAGTGAGCCCCTGCGCCGGGTCTAATTGCTATTTTTAACATTTGAATGGTATGCAGACTTGATTCCAAGAAGTTCTTACTGTGTGGCCTTGGACAGACCCTTTAAATTTTCAAGTCCTACCGTCCCATCTTTAAAACAGAAATAATAATTATTGGGAGGATTTAATTAGACAACATATCCCATAACATATCCTAACTCCAAGCAAAGTGCCTAGCACTTAATAAGGATTCAAAAAATTGATACTTGTAATATAAAGTTGGCCTAGCACAGGCCTCCTGTGCTGCAACATATCACCCAAAGTCGGTGTGACTTACAACTGAAGTTTATTCTTTCACACTTCTGGAAGCAGAAGACCGAGCTCAGTTTCACTGGGCGAAAATCAAGGTGTCAGCAGGACCTTGCTCCCTTCAGAGGTTCTAGGGGAGAATCCTTGCCTCTGTGCTGGCATTCTTCGACTTGCGTAGGCATCACTTCAATCTCTGCCTCCACAGTGGCCAACCCTCCTCTATGTGTGCTAACCACCCCCCTTCCCCATATAAGAGTACATGTGACTGCAGTTAGGACCCATCTTGATCATCCAGAATAATCTCCACAACTCAAGAAGACCCTTAATTGAATCACATATGCGAAGGCCCTGTTTCTGTTTATATAAGGGAATATGCACAAGTTCCAGGATTTAGAATCTGTTATCTTTGGGGAGGGAACATTTTTCAGCCTAGCAAATGGGGTGACACAGTTTCTGTCTTTATTAAGCACAGTCCTCAACATTTCAACTTTGGACCATGAAAACAGTCTTTTGTCCCTTCCAGCTTGTCATTCAAAACCATCTTCCTTATTTTAAAAATCTTTCCTCCCTGCCTCTCCCAGAAGGGACAGTGGCTCCCAAAGGCAGCTGGGTGAAGTTTCTGTAAGATCTCAGCCCTAGCCCGTGTTGCTGTTTTGGAGGCATCTTTCCAAGGCTTTGATTAATTAGAGGATGCACTCTAGCTCTGTTTCCCAAACTTACATATTCCAGATACCTCTGATTCAGTAGATTGGGCGATGTCTGGCAATCCAATTTTTTCTCAGTGCCCCAGGGGATTCTTTTTGTTTTTGTTTTTTTTGAGACGGAGTCTCGCTCTGTCGCCCCGGCTGGAGTGCAGTGGCCGGATCTCAGCTCAGCAAGCTCCGCCTCCCAGATTCACGCCTCATTCTCCTGCCTCAGCCTCCGGAGTAGCTGGGACTACAGGCGCCCGCCACCTCGCCCGGCTAGTTCTTTGTATTTTTTAGTAGAGACGGTGTTTCACTGTGTTAGCCAGGATGGTCTCGATCTCCTGACCTCGTGATCCGCCCGTCTTGGCCTCCCAAAGTGCTGGGATTACAGGCTTGAGCCACCGCGCCCGGCCCCCAGGGGATTCTTATCATCAGCCAAGATTTGGAAACGGTAATTCCTTATAGGAAGTCCTGAACTAATACCCTTGAAATAGGGGATTCCCCTTCACTGCTGGGTGTGTTACGGTTACACGACTGAGTTTGTTGAGGGAGGAGGAATGAACAACTCTGAAAACTAAACTATCCTACCTGTACAGTATTCACTGAAAGAGTTTCCTGGAGGGAAAACTTCCGATTCCCAATTAAATCGAGGATGACCACGGCCCGGATTTGGCAGTCCTGCCGCTGTCACTAGCTCGGGACCTCGTGGATCTGAGTGATCCAGCCTGGGCCGCGCCCTCACCCAGAGCCAGGGCTGTGAGAGCAGCTCCAGCGAGGGGGCGGGGTGGCGGCGGCAGGGCTGCTTCAGGGCCGGTGCCGGTGTCCTCAGAGCGGCGTTTTGGCACTGGGGTGGGCCGGGGCGTGGCTTTCGGCGCCACCTCTGCAAGCGGCCACCCCTCCAGAGTGGCGTGGGCAGGGGGCGTGGGAAGACCTAAATATATTTATTCCGGTCTGCGAGCAGGATGCTGGGGCTGCTCCAAGGGACCAGAAGAGCTGCCCTGTGTCCCAGAGCAGGCTGGTTCTTCTGACAGCGCTGAGAACCTGGTGCTCGCGTCTGGCCAGGTGGGGGCTGTGACTGGACTCTCAGAACACTTGTGGGAGTGTGGAAATCTCTTTACGGGTGATAGGGCCCAGAGTCTGACTCAGTCGAGGGTTGATGGGGTGCAGTCACGCTCAGCCGGGTACTTTGGGGGCGCAGTGTCAGGCTCAACCAGGGAGTGACAGGCGCAGTACCAGCCTCATCTGGGTGTGCGCGTCCGGGAAGGAAGGAGCCTGCAGCCTCAGCGGGGTGCGCTCGCTGGGGTCCTGCCCCGCCGGCAGTGCGTTCGGGCGCTGTTCCAGCGCGCGGCAGCGAGTGGCGCTGAGCCTCGGCTTTCGCAGCTCGCGGGGAGCGGGGCCGGCGGGCGGGGCCCGGCGGGGTCACCGCCTCCTCTGATGGCAGGCTCCTCCTCTCCCTCCGCCTCCCTCGCTCTCCACTGCCCGCCCGCCCGCCCAATCCACAGTTCCCGGCCCAGCCGAGCCGGGCTGCTTGTCTGGCAGGCAGAGGCTGAGCGCGACCCTAGGGAGCCGCGGCGCCCGGCGACCAGGGACCAGAGCGACTCCTGGGACCCCACTCCGTCCCGCGCCGCCGCCTCCTCCCCTGTTGTCGCGTGGACGCTCAGGCCTGCGCCGCCGGGGCCACGATTCTCCTCCTCTTCCTCCCGGAGGGGAAGGAGCAGAGAAAGCCGAGCGGCGGCTCCGGGAGAGAGCGAGCCGAGGCCCCTGCCTCCGAGGCTCGGGGCAGGAGGAGGAGGAGGCGGAGGCGGAGGGAAGTGCGCGTCACTCTCGGGAGGAGAGTATTTCACCTCCAGGCAGAGGCTCCGGCTGCCAGTTGCGTACGAGCGGCAACTGTGGGCTCCGGCAATCGAGTGGCTTCCTGGCCATGGAGAGGAGATCTGGACCCGAGGACGCCAGGGGCTCCTCTCCGTCTCCCTGGACCGCTGTGTAGGCACCTGAGTTAACGGACGCTAAGCGGGGTAGGGGAAGGTAAGAAGCGACTCGCTCACCCGCTCCCTGCTCCGCCTCGTTTGCTGCCCTAGGGGGCCACTGCGGGAGCGCAGACCCGGGTCTCGCCCACCTTTTCTGCTCCCGGCGGCCTGGCCGGCTTCGGCGTTGGGCATTTCTACCGAAAAGGAAAACGTCCTCCCGCCCTTCTCCAGTGCGCCTCCTTCCCCGGTTTCATCTCTGGATTAGGATTGACCCGACTGCCCCAGGAGTCAGTCCTCTCTTTAAGAAAGGGTCCTCGGAAACGGTGTCTCGATTTCTTTCCCTCCCCTCTCTCTTTTCATTACGTTTACAGGGAAGGGAACAATGGACCTTTCAAAGTCGGTGCGAACAGCATTAAACTTTCTGGAGAGGAATGGGGTGAGGGGATAAACCCCACAGGAAGCCGATTACAGTGAAAGGTTGATGGAATGTGCTTTGCAGTCCGGGTTCAGTGCGCGCGCGCTTGTGCGTTTGGGGTGATCTTTGTCTCTTTACCATTCCCCTGGGTTGGTGGGTCCTCCGCCCACCGCCCCCTGCCTCTCTTTCTGTTAGCTGAGGTAAGGTGAGGCTTTAAAATCGCTTACAGCTTCCTTTAAATCTGGGGAATAGCCTTAGCCCTGGACCCTATTCTCAGCTTTTCTCTGCAGAGTTGGGAGATCCTGGTAAAGGAGGGGGGCCCTCTCTGTGAGGTTCTAGAGTGCTGCTGTTAATAGCACTAGTGACTACACCCTTAGCGATAAAACCAAGGTCCTGAATTCCCTGGATGCTCTCTGCTGAGAGTTGATGAGTGTCACTAGACCTCGCCCTGGAGCGGAAACAGCTCACTTACATTCTCCGCAGAAGGTTAGGAAAACAGACTTTGATATGTATCTCCTTTTATCAGCAGTTGGGGTTAAGGATAGACTGCCTAATAATTTTTAAAACTTCCATTGTGCACATGAGCTACTCACTGCCTTGAGTTCCCTCCCCTTGATTCAGTGTGACAGAGTGATGCGCTGCTGCACGGTTGCGTGTGTTCAGATGTGCTGCTCTTCCCGGTAAAAAGTGAGAAGAATTTAGAGAGAGGGGAAAGGGTAGAGGCTTCACCTGAACTCAGGGAGGCCTGACTCCCCAGAGCAGCCAGGCAAATCTGTTGGAAATGGCTCAGTGTTAAAAAAACACATTTAAAATGGTTAGCCTTAGCTTTTTTTGGTTGGCTAGAATGGAGCTACTGTTTATTTGACCCTTGAAGGACGCTTGTCCTTTTCAGAATTGGTCTGGGTATCATACTGTGGTTGTGTGTCTTTGATTACCTATACAAAAGGTTCTTTTTAGTTCGCATTTCTGGGCAAAACAGAAGAATGTGCAGCAGGCACGTCCTCTGCTTAGTAAACATTGGGTAGCACTTTAGAGTGCTTTCTTCTTCACACTGAAATGACTCCCCCCAGCTTCTGTGTACCTGCATTAGAGGATCAGTTTGGGTGGAACTGGAAATCTGTCTTCTGGCTTTCTGTTCAGTCCTTCTGACGCTGTTTTGTCTGATGTATGTGTGCTTAAAGGCTCAGAAAACTAAGATTAGAAGTGAATTCTGAGTCATCACCTGTTCTTTTAAACCTGTGAATGAGATAGTGAGCCGAGGACTGGCCTGTGTGTGGACAGGGAAATAGAATCTGTAAATTCTTACATGGTGCTTATCTGGGTATTCTGTGTCACAGTTAATTATTTGAGTAGTCACCTTCCTTGATCTAGTCTGTAACCAGTGACTTTCTAGAAGTGTCAGATTCGTAACAGGAAACCAGAATGGGGCAACACTTCAGCCATGGTCTAATAGGCCTAATCAATGCTGTCCTCAAACTGCTATCAAGAAAAGACAAACTGGAGGGTAATGTAGTCTTGTGGGTCATTATCTTGAAGTTGACAGGGTACTACTTACAGCTGCATACTTTGGGCAAGTTTCTGAAATTGAGAAAGACAAACCACATTTTAGAAAGAGGAAACTTAGGCCGGGCGCGGTGGCTCACGCCTGTAATCCCAACACTTTGGGAGGCCGAGGCAGGTGGATCACCTGAGGTCAGGAGTTCTAGACCAGCCTGACCAACACGGTGAAACCCTGTCTCTACTAAAAATACAAAAAAATTAGCCAGGTGGGGTGGCACACGCCTGTAATCCCAGATACTTGGGAGGCTGAGGAAGGAGAATCGCTTGAACCCGGAGGTGGAGGTTGCAGTGAGTGGAAATGGTGCCATTGCACTCCAACCTGGGGCGACGGGACCGAGACTCCATCTAAAAGAAAAAAAAGAAAAAGGACAGAAAGCAAAGAAGAAACTTAATAATCACTACCAAATTCATGGTCTTAGACTCACATGGAGTGCCGTATGTAAATGTGTGCATTGTAATGTGTGCTCTAAAATATGTATGAGATTGCATCATTCACCTACCCGCCATCCGTTCAGCTAGCACTTATTAATCACCCATTGTGGTCCAGACCCTCTGGAAGCAATAGCAACACCTGCTTTGTAGAGCATTCATGTTGGTAAAGAGAAGGAGTTAAAGTGGTTGCAACTGGGGAGGCCACAGGGATTGAAGATACCTATGTCGTTTGAAACTAGAGAGATGACAGTCTCTGCTATTGAAGAAAGGAGCCTAGTCAGGGACATAAGGAAATGAACAATTAGAAGATCTAATAAGTGCACGTCTGGGAGAATTATGCATAGCATGCTCTAAGAAGCCAGAGAAGGAACAGATTGGGGGTGGGAGAGCAATTTTGTGAGAAATACAATTTATTAAATCAGACAGAATAGTAGGGACTGAAAACTAGTGTCAGAAGTGTTATCTTAAAATGGTGAAGACTGGAAGACTTGAAGTCAGACTTGGATTTAAAGCAAGGCTCTGACACTTGCTAAACATTTGCTGTTGGGCAAATCCCCTAATCCTTCCACGTTGTTTCTTCACCTGAAAAAGGAGTTTTAAAATGCTTTATGGGAATGTTTTAGGGATTAAATTTGAGTAAGTTTGCTATGTATTAATATATGATAAAGTACTATACAAGCTAATGCTGTCTGGTATCAAAAGGCACTTTCAAAAGTTTTTTAAAGCTCTGCGTAGATATAAATCATAGCTTAATCAATCAGGTCTCAGCTACAGATTTTCATTATATTGGCCCTTTCCAGAATGATCTGAATCCCATCTTGAAAGCAAGTCTTTACACTTTTAAGCTAGCTACTGTCGTATGGTATTGCTGTCTTGTCCAGACTTCTTCCCATCCCAGACACAGGAAATCTTTTCATTTCGTTTGGATTGTGAGCATTAGTTAGAAGAATGGGCTCTCTAGTACAGTCCATCAATTGAAAGGGTCTTGTCTGGTTTTGTACGGTGACATCCATTCTCATCTCTGCCTCCCAAGCCAAGCTAGCCCTTCTGCTTTCCTCTCTCTCAACATGATGAATATGGAAAAGGAAAAAAAAAAAAAGAAAAGCTATGCATCTGCCTTTTTGAGAGTATGAAAATCCCCGTTACTAGTTTTCTCCATTTGTAAAGAGGTATAATTTTCAGCTAGATTGTTAAAGTCTATTCTCTCAATAGCAGCAGCTGCTGTCTAGGCGAAACTTGAATCTGTAAGCAATACTCGCTTTAGTTCTCCACTTGAAATGGACTTAAGCCCATCTGACATTTTAATAAATTGCCTTTGATAGAAATCCAAACTCAGATATTTAAAACTATCAAGTGAACTGTGCCCTTTTGCCAGGGGAGGGGTGCGGAGGGGGATAATGAATGTAAATCAGTTTTCTGGACACTGCTACATATGCTGAATCTTAGCATGTAGCTTGAAGGGACCTTAAAGATAATATTAAAACAAGGAAGTTGGGACCCAGAGAGGCTAAATAATTAGGTAAGGTCATATAGTAAATTAACAGCCAAGCAGGGACAAGAACTCCTTTGTCCCTGTTTCCAGTCAGCACTTTTTTTTTTTTTTCTTTCTCAGATATATTATTTTATTCCTGTTTGGCTTTGTTAGCAATTTAATTAGTTTAATGGTCAGATATTTTGCATTTGGGCTTTGAAACTCATTGCACTCAGGTTTAAGGCAGACACTATGTGTATTTTTTCATTTCCTACTACTTACACATGATGGTGGGGTGATGTTACTTGTAACAAATTTCTGTGAAATAAGGAACTAAGTGTAAAAATAACATTAGTTTTACTTGTATTTTCTATAAACAGGATGAAAATTTAAAGTACTGTAGATGTGCACATAAGAAGCAAGTTTCTAGAAACCCTGTTCAGATTTGAGTTGTGAATCAGAATAAAAGCATACTAGAATATGTTTGCATGTTTTTTTTTTTTCTTCTTCAAAACTTATGGCTGTAGGTCCTGTTTGCTTGTTCTTTTGTTTTCCTGGTACTTGCTTTGGGAAGACTTTAATGTTGGTTGTCAGGAACTATGTTCAGCAACTATTTTATTGCATTCCTAGGATGTGCAAGGCACTGTACTGGTTGCTGTGAGCAATACAAAGATAAATGAAGCATAGGGTTTTTATTAAAATGTCTTTAAAAATAAGTGAAACAGACTCATAAACTATGTATGTCTTAAAACACAGAATTGCTATCTCCCAACAAATCAGTCCTTTGATCTATCAGGCAAATCCGCTTTGAAACTGTTATTATTAGGCCAACCTAGTAACCAGATTTGTAACAAGGCATTTATTTTCATTACATGGTGATAAGTGATAAACCTTTTTACCTTTGTCATATCAAGGGTCCATTGTAGTTTGAACAATAAGTTCCACAATATTTGATAAGAATTTTATGTTATGGAAAGTTTGCCTGGTAGAGAATGTGGCACTCTTAACCCTAGTATTTTTTAATAAGGCTTTACCACTGGTTAGAAGTGTCATTAGGATGTTGTTGCCTGAAAAAGTTGAAATTTAAGACAATCCATATTGACCCCATGAGAAAAGAATTGACCTCTGACTGAGTTTCATGTAAGTGTCTTAAAACGTATGAATATCTGCCATAAATTTGATATCGTGGTCAGGTCAGATTAAGTCCCCCTCCAGTGTGAGATTGTTATGGATTTGGGGGCCCTTACTTAATTATTGGTGTGCTCTCTGGAGACTGCAAGCCTTCTGTTGTCCTGATGGTCTGTGTAATGGTGATTCACTTCCCTGAAGAATGAGTCATTTTTTCGCATACAATAAAGTTTGGAAAGTTAATTATTAACATTTTAGGAATGGGAAAGATTTAGTTTAACACAGGGACATATGCCTGATTCCTGTTTCAGGAGGAATTAGAAAAATGAGTTCTTGAGTTTTTCTCTTTTTTTAAGTTATGGTTTGAAAAAACATATCACATTAAAAACTTATATTTTTTTGAGACAGGGGTCTCACTCAGGGGTCACCCAGGATGGAGTGCGTTGCTGTGATCACAGCTCACTGCAGCCTCTATCTCCCGGGCTCAAGCTATCTTTCCACGTCTCAGCCTTCTGAGTAGCTGGGACTACAGGCATGCACCACCATGCCCAGCTAATCTTTATATATATTTTTTTGTAGAGACAGGATTTCACCATGTTGCCCAGGGTGGTCTTGAACTCCTGGCCTCAGTCTCCCAAAGGGATTACAAGTGTGAGCCACTGCACCCGTACTAATATTGCTTTTTAATGCCACCAGTGCTACCACTATAACACCAGCTTTACATGGGGATTTGAAAAATATTATACTTGAGCTGGGCTTGGCCGACTCTGAGGTTACCTTTAACCTTCAAGTGTTTCTTCTTGCCTCCTGTTAGTGCTTGCGGCACTTGGGCTCGTCACATAGCCCCTGTTTGCCTGTTGTGCTGTTGCTAACCAGTTTTTTTTTTTTTGGTGACGGGCTGGTGTGGGGTCTTGTTAGGTTACTAGGCTGGAGTGCAATGGCTCTATAGTAGTCCTAGCACACTATAGCCTTGAACACCTGGCCTCAAGCCATCCAACTGCCTCGGCCTCTAAGTAGATGGGACTACAGGTGCACATCATTGTGCCCCTCTTCCTAGCCACAGTGTATCCCTATTCGGCTAAGTGAAGTCCAGCCGCCACTCTAGTGCTGAGTAATTACTTGTTCATTAGAAGTTCTGCCTTTTGACTCTGTAGCACCCTTGAGTCTTGAGGAACGTAGAGGAAACTGTTGAGAATGGGTAATATGGTCCTTTTGTTTGGCCTAGGTTTCACATGCCCTAGGACGAGAGGGACTGTGACTGTTTTGTATTCTGGCCTGGAACTCACCTGCAGGCGACACCCTTTCAAAGAATATGAAAGACGTCTGTAGTCTGTCACCTTCCCCCACTCCCATACTTTCTAGTCACTATGGGGCAATGTGTTGTCATTTTAATGGCGGAGTTCAGCGGTAGACTTTAGCTTACACGGGCAGAATAAGAAAGAGATTAGTAATAGTCTGATGGTGCACATTTGGGTGAGTAAATTTGCCGGGGTTTTTAGAAAATTAAACTCTATTCCATTCATAGGGATTTGATAAACTCAAGCAATCACCTCCTCAGCCCACTTTCTTTGCCTCAACATTCAGTTTAATTACTTGTTTACTTGTGTTGTCTCCCTACTCTTTCTCCCCCCAAATGCTGGGCTCTGAGCTTCTTGAAAGTATGAACAGTTTTTTTTTTTTTTTTTTGTACTATTGGCTCTCCAGTGTCTGGCAGAGTCCTTTTCTCATAAGAGATGCTCAAAACTGAACTTGTTCCCTGTTTGAAAAGGCTTTATTCCAAGTGGTTAAAGTTATATTAAAAATAGGCTATGTGTTACTGTTGAAAGAAATAGTACACTTGGGTTCTGGTCCAGGCCCTGCCATTGATAGAAACTTTGCTATGACGCTGGATTGAACAGCCCTGGATTATTTCAGTCTGGGCATCTCATTATTCATCTGAAATATTTCTAGTGTGAAAGGCACATCAAAACATACTCCTTCTGTTTCCTATTGTCATTGCATTTTGGTATCTGTACGTCACTAGATCATGAACTTCGGCGGGTCTTTGCTTGTTTTTCAAACACATTCCTGTTGTCTTTTCATTTTTCCCACCTTTCAACATTTTACAAACATAACTTTCTTGGCTTTTTCTTCTTGAGGAGTGTTTTAATGCATTGTCTTTGGCCCTCTGCAGATAATGCAGCCCACAGGCAGTTCTGCCCTTTGCTATAACCTTAATTAAATCAGCCTCCCTCAGGACAGACTTCGGCTTTGGTTCTTTCTTTGGAAGGCCAGCTGCAAGGCTGGTGACGCGCCTGCACTCGCCATTGTGTGCCTCTGCACTGCCATCCGTCACTGCCAGCAGGTTGGAAGCCTCTCTTGAATCTTCCCAGCCAGCTGAGAACAAGGGCGAAGGGGGGGATGGTCTAGGATCACTGGGAAGGAAGGGAGAAAAGAGAACAGCTTTTCAATAAAAAGAATTAAGGAGAGAAAGAAATCTGAGAAATAATAATAGGAAAAAAGGAAACCGAAGGGAATAGAGAATGACTGATAGGTACAACGACTTTTTACCCTTGTTTTCTAATTTTCCGGATTGAAGAACAATCATCTTTCTGCAGTTTATCTCCTAGGTCTTTACTTCTACCTAGAGGCCTATGGACTTTGCTCTCTTTTTATTTTTATTTTTGGTTGCTCAAAGAGTGTTAGCTATTCTTAATTGTTACACTTCCTCCCCGCCTGATGTGTAGTAGGTCTGCAGTTTTTCTCTTTTATGCTTCTCTTTTTTTGGCCATGATAATGCATTTTAACCTTTTGGCCATATCAGCCATATTGGCTTTAGGGTGTAGCATTACTTCTCAGAGACTTGTTTGACATCGTTGGATAAAGATAGGATTAATTAGTATATTTGGGATCAGAAAAATTGGACACCTGCCTCCTTTACCTTGCATAAATGACAGAAACATAAGAATGAATTTTGAATATTTCTTTCTAGTCATTTATTTCACTTTAAAATTAAGAAGTTTGCACTTGGTTCACTTTTGGCATTAAACATTATAAATAGAGGCTCTTTGTTTTGAGGGGTTCATATTTTAACAGGAGAGTCCAGTGTAATTTGCCAAGGATATGTCCACTTTAGTGAAACTGTAGCTAAGTTGCTAATCTGAATTCCTTAAATACAGACCACAGGCATTTATTATTTTGTTATTATCAGGGTAAGCAGACTCAGTATTTATAGTTAATTTTTGTTTTTCCAGAGATGTATTTCGTAACTATAGTTTTCTTAGTGGTTTTCTAGCGAAAACACTATAGCTTAATACAAAAGTAAATTTTTTTTTTTTAGATGGAGTTTTACTCTTGTTGCCCAGGCTGGAGTGCAATGGTGTAATCTTGGCTCACCGCAACCTCTGCCTCCTGGGTTCAAGCAATTCTCCTGCCTCAACCTCCCAAGTAGCTAGGATTACAGGCATGCGCCACCACACCCAGCTAAATTTTTTTGTATTTTTAGTAGAGATGGGGGTTTCTCCATATTGGTCAGGCTAGTCTCGAACTCCCGACCTCAGGTGATCCACCCGCCTTGGCCTCCCAAAGTGCTGGGATTACAGGCATGAACCACTGAGCCTGGCCTATAAAATTAAATTTTTAAGCAGGGAAAATAAATATTTCAACTTTAAATAATACTTATTCTAATTCAAAAGCTTAGTATCAGTTTTTTTTTTTTTTTTCAGTAAATTTAGTCTTTTTAGGACTATAGGTTTGAAATATTCTGAAGAAAATAAAAATACTTCACCCCAATATATGGCTCCCTGGTAAAAATGAGTATTTTAAATTAAAAGGCTTTAGAGATCAAAAAGTTCCTGGAGAGACTTTTCCCCTATCTACAGAGATAGGACTGATATCCCTCATCCCCCCATCCCCCCAACAAAGAGAACAATTATCCCTGCTTCTTTCCCTGTTACTTCATTATCCATTGCAGAAAGGACCAAAAATCTCACCATACCTGAACAGACCCTATTCAAGATAAAGACTACCTCCACAGATCGTTTAAATTCCAAAAAGAACTATTGAGAAGTTAATTTCTGTTTCCCCATCCCATCATTCTCTCTGGTTATCATTGATTCCCTCAAGAGAATTCCTCCCCTTCTCCTTCCCGTAACCTATTTTACCAGGATCCAAGCCCTCATTCTCCCTGTAACTTCAGGATGTCATATAAACTTCTGTGCCTCATTGGGAAGTTGGGTTTTCCTTCTGAAGGCTCCCATGCTTACACATTAAATATACCTTTTCTCCTGTGAATCAAACTGTCTCCTGTAAGTGATTTTAGTGAACTTTTAGGGAGCCAGAAGCCTATGACCCCCACAGTTTCTTATGCTTTCGCTGGATTGTATTTTAATAGGTTTTTGGGGCAGGCAAGAGTTTTTGTTGTTGTTGTTTTTTCTTTGAGGAAGGACATAATCTGAGTGGTGCATGGTGTGAATCTAGAAGTCTGGTGTATACAGATGTTTATTGTAACAATAGCTTAACTTGGGAATATCACTCATATGTGTCTAAACTGATCAAATAGATAAAGCAGGCAGGGATGTATATAAACAATTAGGGGTTCTCAGTCCCTTGTCCTTTCCCTTCATAGGGAGAGGCTACAATCTGCTTAATAAAAGTAAGTAAGGATCTGTGTAAGTAAACTGACTGTGTGGAGTATCTTATTTCTTGGAAACATGCCAAACAGTTGCAGGTGATTGTGACTCATACTGATTTTTGAGAGTTGAAGGAAAAAGACAAAGGGGCTGTGACAAGGGCAAAGTAATAATGGAGAATGGGCCTTGTGGGACAGTGTGAAGGCATGTCCTGTGGAAAATGTTGTATTTTAGGAAATCAAAATATTTTACCTCCAAATACATTTTTTTGACATATTTTGAGATGGCTGTTGGAGGATCAGCAAACAGAAGTCGCCCTGCAAAGCGGTCTTTAGTGGGGGAAATTTGCATCTATAGAAAATATGCATTAATGCAGCCAGGCTTTCTCTTGTCCGGATCTGGGAAGGATTAATTAAGTCTGACACCTTACAGATCTGAAAGAGACATTTGCCATCTCTGCTTTCTGAGGGGTGCCACCTGTGAGGTTCATCTACATAACAAGACCGCTTTTGCTAGCCAAGCCTCCTTGCATAACCTGTCTTGCAGCTAAAACCTGATTTACTACTGTAACCTGGTTTTGGCCATGCTCTGAGCCTGCATTCTTTCTCCAATTTCTAGAAGGTGTATACACAGTTCTGTACCCCACCAGGGGGTTGGGTTTTCATTCTGAAGGCTCTCCTGTATAACACGTTAAATAAAGTTGTGTGTCTTTTCCTCTATTGATCTGGCTTTTGTAAGTTGATTTTTCAGTGAACCTTCAGGTGGTCAATTGCCCCACGCCTGTTTAGAGGTCTAAGGGTTTTCAGTTCTTTGAGAGTATGCTGATACACAATCGAGCAGATCTCTGAATGAAAATTGACTTAATTGTTTCAACCATCTGTCCGTTTTCTCCTAAATAGCTGTATGTATAGACCTAGCATTTATGTTGAATTCTTTGCAGTGGTTGTTTTTTTAAAAAAATGTATATTATCTTGTGTGCTCTGGGAATAGAATATGTAATACATTATGTTCTGCTAAACTACATATAAAAAGATTCCTGCCTACCCAAACTCTGTGTTTCAACCTTTGTATTTGAAAAGCTTTATAATAGCTATTTAAGTACACAATCTTCTTGAGAACATTGGTCACACTTAAATATTTATTTGAAACTTGGGGAATTAGAGGACCTAAAAAATCAACTTTGCTAAGGTTATTTTCTTATTGAACACTTTTTTATGTACAAGGTATTTATTGAGTTCACTGGTTGTCAATGGACATAATCTGAATCTAAAACAAAACTAAATGAAACACCCTAACCCTGCGTCCCCTCAAACCAAACCAAACCAAACCAGAAGATCTAAATGGTGATCCCTGATAGTTACTCTTTGTTGTGTTCTTCTCCTCAAAGTAGGAGGTTGGGAATGTGCAATTATTAATTGAAAATTCAAGGCAGTTAGAATCTGGTTAAATATTTTATTAGGTCAGAAGTACAAATAATTATAGTAACATCTGTTTTCACGATAATTCATGCTCACTCCTCTTTTTACTTTTTGCTACATGTTTTTACTTTTTGGATATACTAGTGAATATGTTAGAAAGAGCTTCCAAGATCTTAGTAAAAGAAAAACTGTTCTTAGCGAAATTTTGGCCAGTTGTACTGAAACTCTCGGAAAGCAAAAATTGTAACTTGACCCTTAAGTTGAATATTGTTTAAAAAATTATGTCCTTGATCAAAAAAGAACCGACTTGATTAGATCGTGCCAACTTCTTGGCTATTCCCACAAGCCTGAATCTTCCATTCAAAAATTAGTTCTCTTAAAAAGCCTTGGCGTGATTTGAAAGAGCTTAAATGAATCAAAAGTATTGTATTTTCATTAGTTGTTCAATATGAGGGGATGATGGGACCAATATGCACTTCTTGGACCGTGTGGCTGTGGGACCTTCTCTGCACTGGGTTGGAAGGGCTAGATTATTTGGGGGACTGATGATATAGCCTAGGGGGCAAGTGTCCTCAACCACCATGTAAGTGATAAGTACCTTTGTCTTGCATATTAACATCTCAGCAGCTGAAAGAACATTAAAAGCCCTTTTAAAGAGCTCCTACTAGTTTTGAACTGCTGCCGCTTTCTCTGTATTGAGAAGCCTTTCTCTTTGATCACAGCATTTAATGGCTGTCAACATAACAATATAAAGTGAAGTGGAATGTTTTCTTTTTTTTTCTGTGTGCCTACTGCATTTCATAATATGTAGTTAAAACTATTACAAAATATTGTGAAAGGTTGAATTTATCTAGGTAGTTTGCTGCTCTTTATCTTTAGAATTGCTTCCTGCAGTTGTTAATAATACCTTTTAGTCATCTATTAGTTTTCATACTAGAATTGCATTTTATAAAAATTAACACACAGACTTTTTTTGCTTTAAGTAGTATTGTTCACAATTTTCTCCTGAATCAGAGAAACTGATATAGAAATTAGTCAAATTTCCCAGAGCCTCAAGGATGTCAAACAAGGATTAAATAGGAAATTTCTTTGCGTGCGTGCGTGTGTGTGTGTGTGTGTGTGTGTGTGTGTGAGAGAGAGAGAGAGAAAGAGAGAGAGGAATCTGTAGTTCAAGAGATTCTTTGGGAGCATGCTTACACAAAACCAAATTGATTTCTGAATGAAAGTGGACTTAATTTTTCCAACCTTTTGTTTGTCTCCTTCCCAATAACTACGTATGTGTGTGTGTGTATATATATGTGTGTATATATATATACGTGTGGGTATATATACATATACATACATACATATATATATACATACATATATATATATATATAGCATTTTCGCCTAATTCCTTGGCAGGAATTTGTGATCTAAATTCAACAATCATCTGTTGAGTATGTACTGTATGTAAGCTTTTGCAAGAATACCAATCACTCCTGGTCTCAAGAGGCTTATGGTCTGCTGCAGATGGACAAGTACATAAATTAACTGAAACATAAGGCAAAAAGTAAGATGATCCTGTAAGAGGTTTTGGTTTTTTTTTTTTTTTTTTTTTTGAGACAGAGTCTTGGTGTGTTGCCCAGGTTGAAGTACAGTGGTACAGTCAAAGTTTGTTGTAGCCTTCGCCTCCCAGGCTCAAGTAGTGATCCTCATGCCTCAGTCTCATGAGTAGCTAGGACTAACGGCACATGCCACCATGCCCAGTTAAGTTTTTTGGTTTTTAGTAGAGATGATAGTCTCACTATGTGCCCAGACTAGTCTTGAACTCCTGCGCTCAAGGGATCCTCCTGCCTCTGCCTCTCAAAGTACAGGGATTACAAGTGTGAGTCATTGTGTCCTGCTAATTTATGGAAACTTGAGAAGGGTTCATGGATGAAATAGTGCAGTGTTTGAAAGCATTAAATGAGAATAGCTCAATTGTATTAAAATTATGCCTCTCCTTTTGTTTTTGTTTTAAGAGAGTCTTGCTCTGTCGCCCAGGCTGGGCTGCAGTGGTTCATTCATGGCTCACTGAAGCCTTGAACTACTGGGCTCACACAGTCCTCCTGCCTCAGCCTCCTGAGTAGCTAGGGCTACAGGCATTGAACCACCACACCCAGCTAATTTAATTTTTTATTTTAATTTTTTATATTTTTTATGTAGAGACAGGATGTCTCACTGGGTTCCCAGGCTGGTCTTGAATTCCTGGCCTCAAGCAGTCCTCCCATGTTGACCATCCAAAGCACTGAGATTACAGGTGTGACCACCTTGCTTGGCCAAAATCATGCCTCTTTTTATAGGTTAAAAAAAAAAAGCGTGATTTCCTTTAATGTTACTGAAATCTCAAAATAATTGCTTTCTGTGTTTAGTTACTGTAATTTATTACCAAATAAAGTGTATGCTTTTACCAAATATACAAGTCTCTCCCACTTTGAACTGCTTTTGAGGTAATATACCAGTTTTTATTTTTTTCCAAGAGAAGAATTTAATTTAAAATAACAGTGAGTTTTTAAGGTATCTTTTTGTGGGGGCAACTGAGAATTAGACAACAGCACTAGGTACTTTTTGGAATGCCTATGTTTTTCCAGGATTTTTTTTTTTTTTTTTGCAGCATTTGTATATTTTAAGTTATATGTTTTCATAGTCTTAGTAATTTCTTTATTATCTAATTTAATATTTGCTTAAATGGCCTGTGCAGTTTTTGCGCTACTAATTTTTGTAATCCAGTAAATAAATACTCGCAAAATGACTCTCTCAAGGAATATCTAAATACCAAAAATTATACTTTAAAAGCTTTGTGGAGTACATTTCCAATTTTAATATGAATTACTTAGATTATCCCCATTTTGGATTATATGTCTTATTTTAGGTGTTGTCACAGTCTGTAGTTGGTCTAAAAATGTGTCATAAAGTACTCGTGCTCCTTCTTCATAGCATGTGTTTTCTACTAGAAATACGACCATTTAAAAAAACAACATGTGATACAAACTGAGTATTAAAGTGAAATACTGGCCTGCAGTGAAATTATTAAAATGGCACCTAAGTTTGCCTTGAAAGCCAGAGAAAGCTCCTCATTGTCTTTCTCCTGGTAGACCCCTTTTTTGTTCTCAGGACCCCAAACACAAGTACTAACAGTTTTACAGATTGAACAGCCATTGTTGAGATAGCCTGGGAAACTTCTTCAATTTAACTTGCCTTCCAAACAAGTGATTTATTTTATTTCTTTTAAAAAATTTTTTTCTATTATTATACTTTAAGTCCTAGGGTACATGTGCCATGTTGGTGTGCTGCACCCATCAACTCGTCATTTACATTAGATATTTCTCCTAATGCTATCCCTCCCACCTCTCCCTATCCCATGACAGGCCCCGGTGTGTGATGTTCCCCGCCCTGTGTCCAAGTGTTCTCATTGTTCAATTCCCACCTATGAGTGAGAACATGCGGTCCAAACAAGTGATTTTTTTTTTTTTTTTTTTTGAGGCGGAGTCTCGCTCTGTCGCCCGGACTGGAGTGCAGTGGCCGGATCTCAGCTCACTGCAAGCTCTGCCTCCCGGGTTTATGCCATTCTCCTGCCTCAGCCTCCGGAGTAGCTGGGACTACAGGCGCCCGCCACCTTGCCCGGCTAGTTTTTTTTGTATTTTTAGTAGAGACGGGGTTTCACCGTGTTAGCCAGGATGGACAAGTGATTTAAAATTGAGTTTAGGAAGTGCATTTCTTAGGGATGCTGTAAATCTTTTTTCTGTATACCCCATAGTTCCTACCATAATCCTCTAATGATAGCAAGAGCTCACAATTAGCATACTGAATGAATGAAATGCCAGTTTTTTTCCACGAATAATTTAGATCTATAATTATCAATCAATATATTTTTAAGTAATTAATACATAATATTATGCCTGAAGTAAATCCACAAACATCAAGTGAAATCCTAAAGCAATGTATTTGTAACTTATATTTTTAAAAATCAATAAATTGAGGGAGCTATCTGTTTAACATATGATTTTTTTGGTTATTTTTTTCTAATATATGGCACAACACTATATTACCTCTTAGGAAAAGAATCTTGTATTTGCGGCTTATACATTTACATGTTTTTCAATAAAATAGAGGTAATGGATTCAGAACATGTATATACACACACACATACATGTTGTGCAGAAGCTTTATAGGAAAAACACAACCATGCTTATTTTTGATTTATTGGCCACTTTAGTTTGTGACAGATGCCATCTGAATTTTCATGTTGGGATCCATTTTTTGACCATGAAGACACAAATTATTCCCAGTAGGCTGGTGACTTCATTTAGCCTCTCATGACTTTTGTTTTATTGTGGGTACATCTGGAGACACATTATCTCCCACCAAAGACCCCAGCCCGCGCCAGCCTGTTAAGTAATAACAACCTTTTTCACCCTGAAACAATAAGGTATCAGATGATTGCAGCCTCAGAAACAAAAGATTCCTACTCCCTTTCAGAGCAGATTAGGGCTGTGATTCCCCTCCCACCCTGGTGAGCTGACACTCAAGAATACCTACTACAGCCCTTTCTTTGTTCGGAGAGGATCATAACGGGGTCTTTATTGTACTCTTTCATTTGTTCCAGCAGGATGTCTCCATTATTTTGGTCTGCTGCTTGGCACATGCAGCAGTTCTTCAATAGCACCTTGAATGGTGGTGTTTTTCTTTTGTCATGAAGCTTGAGCTTCATCTAGATAATTACTTTTGTTCAGAAATCAAACCCCACAAACCAAGTGTTTTTGACAGACGCACAGACTCTAAGAATGTTCTTTGCCCTGTGTAAAATCTGCATCAGTTCCTGATGAGATTCTCTTTTTGCCCCCATTAATTTCCAGGTCGTTTGGGTCTGGGAATTGCTTGCTGATTGCTTCTCTAATGACTATTTTGTGTTTAATGGGTTTGCTGATAGTTTAGAGCAATTTGGAAGTACCTTTATGACTAGAATCTTACTCACTGTTTGGCAGAAGATGAAGAGGATTAATTGGAAGAGTATTGAATGAAGTCAGGTGACTCTGAGATGCTCTAGTTGTTAAGGAAGGGATGTAAGAGGTTAAACACCATATTTCTGAAGCCATAGGGCACACCATCTATTTATCCACAGTCATTGCAATACGAATCCTTTCCTTCCTTCCTTCCTTCCTTCCTTCCTTCCTTCCTTCCTTCCTTCCTTCCTTCCTTCC
>NC_045447.1:85694770-85790938 GCF_002776525.5 Piliocolobus tephrosceles | reverse complement strand
TCCTTCCTTCCTTCCTTCCTTCCTTCCTTCCTTCCTTCCTTCCTTCCCTCCCTCCTTCCCTTCCTTCCTTCCTCTTGGCAAAATAGCAAAGTCTCATTCAAAACTTATTCTTTCATTCAAAAACTTATAATTGCTCTTTATAGAGAACGTAAAAAATTAAAAAGGATTTCCTTGTTTTTATGTGTAAGTTTCTGTTAAAAATGAAGCATGTATAGTTTAAACTTCTGTATGACAAATTCCTGAGAAGATTAATATGCCTTTCAGACTCAGCACTCTGAGTTCGAGTGACACCCTTGCAAAGCTCATTCTTTGCCTTTCGATTGTTTGGAAAGACACAGTGGTGTAAATTAATAGCCTGAACTTTAGAGTAAAAATACCTAGGTTTAAGTCCTGGTTCTCCTCTATATGAACTGTGTGATCTTTGAGGAAGTTAATTAACCTTTCTGGGCCTCAGTTTCTCTCATGTGTAAAATGGGGGTAATGGCATCTACCTTATAGATTTGTTGTATTAAATATGTTAAATGAATTAATACACATAAGGCACTAATTGTGTTAGGTATTTTTATCATCTTAACCATAATATTTAAAGGTCTGTTTTTTTCAAACAAAATTCGAGGATTTAAAGAGGTAAGATAGACGTTAGACTTTCTCACTAAATGAATTCACAGTCTATATAGTTAAGTGATAACATAGATAGTAATACTTAACTTACTTAGTCCCCAGTTAAGTCTAGTGGGGAAATTAAAACACCCAAACACGAGTGCCTATCTATTGGAACTTTTTAGGGCCACTTTGGGTCCTCATGACAAACGGACTTTTAGCTTCAATGTGAAGAGCTTAGAATAATGATACTCAAAGTGTGACCTGCTTTGGGGTCACCAAGAGATATTTTTTAAAAATGTAAAATCCAGGGCCCTCTTTGCACCAGCTGAGCCAGAATTACAGGGCAAAGAGGCCAGGAATCTAGGTTTTTAGCAAGCTTCTCTGATGATTCTTATGCACACTGAAAATTGAGAACAGTTGGCATAGAACAGCGGCTCTTACCTAGATGAGAATCACTTGGAGAGCCTTTGAAAGCTGCAGCTACTTAGATCTCAGGGACAGCAATCCTGATTTAATTGTTTAGGGGTGGCGCACTGAGCATTCACCTTAGCAGGTGATTATAGCGTGCAGCCAGGGTTGAGGAGGAGTGACGTTAGAGCCCAAGTAACGCAGGTGATTGTCAACATGGTTTATGAGATCAGGGATGTAAGCTGACTTGATCTTTTCAAGAAATCATTATGATAGTTACCAGAGGCTGGGAACAATGGAGAGTTACTTAATGAATATAGAGTTTCTGTTTGGGATGATGAAAAAGTTCTGGAAATGGATAGTAGTGATGGTCACACAACTTTGTGAATGTACTTAATGCCATTGAATTATACACTTAAAATAGTTAAAATGTAAGTTTATGGTATATTTAACACAATTAAAACAGTACTTAAAAAAAAAGCCATTTATGATTCATACATTCTAGCTGGATACTGGGGCTCACACCTGTAATCCCAGCACTTTGCGAGGCTGAGGTGGAAGAATCACTTGAGCTCAGGAGTTTGAGACCAGCCTAGGCAGGATCCCATCTCTACAAAGAATTTAAAAATTAGCCAGTCATCGTGGCATGCACCTGTAGTCCTGGCTACCCGGGAGACTCAGGCAGGAGGATTGCTTAAGCCCAGGAGTGCGAGACTGTAGTGATCTATGATCATGCCACTGCACTTCAGTCTGGGCAACATAGTGAGACCCAGTCTCTAAAAAATAGAAATTAAAGGCAGGTCATGGTCCTGTAATCCCAGCACTTTGGGAGGCTGAGGTGGGCAGATCACCTGAGGTCGGGAGTTCAAGACCAGCCTGACCAACATGGAGAAACCCCCGTCTCCACTAAAAAACAAAAAACAAAATTAGCTGGGCATCGTGGTGCATGCCTGTAATCCCAGCTACTTGGGAGGCTGAGGCAGGAGAATCGCTTGAACCTGGGAGGCAGAGGTTGCAGCGAGCTGAGATCGTGCCATTGCACTCCAGCCTGGGCAACAAGAGCGAAATCTGTCTCATAAATAAATAAATGAAATTTAAAAAGAATTTACACATACTGAAGTTTAATTTGTTTTCTTTTCACAGTAACAGTATATCATGTATGCCACTGATTCCAGGGGACACTCCCCTGCTTTCCTCCAACCTCAGAATGGAAACAGTCGTCACTCATCTGGCTATGTTCCAGGGAAGGCTGTCCCATTGCGTCCCCCTCCTCCTCCAAAGAGTCAAGCTTCAGCCAAATTTACCTCCGTCAGACGAGAAGACCGGGCAACCTTCGCATTCTCACCTGAAGAACAGCAAGCCCAGAGAGAAAGTCAAAAGCAAAAGAGACACAAAAATACTTTCATTTGTTTTGCTATTACTAGTTTCTCATTTTTTATTGCACTTGCAATCATTTTAGGAATATCCTCAAAATATGCTCCAGATGGTAAGTGTGTGTGTGTATGCACATAGAACATATTCTAGAAGACAAAAGAGAAGGAAATAGTAGAATACTTAAAAAAAAAATTAAGTTGACCCTAGCTTACTAATATGCAGTTGGGTAATATGAGGTGTCACTTCTTATGAATGAGAGCAATTGTTCAGTAATCTGTTGGAAATGATTAAATGGTTGCTCTTCCTGTCCATTGTGCCACTTTTATTCCAGTGCTCAAGGAGGTCTTGGAGCACCTCTTTTGGAAATGCTTTGAATGCTTTGAGAACCTTCGCTAAATTCTTATGGTAGGTATGATTTTTGGACTGTTGCAAGTTTTTTTTTTTTTTAAGGCAGAGTCTTGCTCTGTTGTCCCGGCTGGAGTGCAGTGGTGTGATCTTGGCTCACTGCAACCTCGACCCCCCGGATTCAAATGATTCTCATGCCTCAGCCTCCTGAGTAGCTGGGACTACAGCCCAGTGCCACCATGTCCGGCTAATTTTTGTATTTTTAGTAGAGACAGGGTTTCACCATGTTGGCCAGGCTGGTCTCGAACTCCTGACGTCAGGTATCTGCCCACCTTGGCCTCCCAAAGTGTTGGGATTACAGGTGTGAGCCACCACACCCGGCTGCAAGTTTTTTTTTGGTCATAAATGTAGTGAACTATATTAGATTTTTTTTTTTTTTAAGTAAGTGACTAAAAACAATAAGATTTGTGTCTGTGGCTTGAAATGGGCTTGGGAAGCAGTTCCAAAGGAAAAGCTTCAAATATTTTTGAGTAACAATATGTATCCTGGAAGGGAAGTATCCTTTAGGATGTGTAAGTTCTGACACTTTTATCTAAAAATCAATCATTACTTCATAGTTAAATATTATGCAGGGAGATTTTAATTTTTTAAATGGTATTTTCTTTTCAAGTTAATGATATATCAATATTTTGAAAAGTTTTGAAGAAGTTGGTTGCCAGTCAGCCTTAATAGAATACCAACAAAGAATTGCTCATAAAACAATACCATCCATCTGTCTGAAATCAAAGGGCTCAGGGCTATGAAGAGAGAAGCAGACTCTTAATAGCCTGGACTGGGTACCATATTTGTCTGCATTTTTAAACAAAGTCTACAACAGATTTTTGTCAAGTTAAATTCTTCCTTAAGTGGCTATAACTGTTCAGAGGGATTTTACTACTTATAAGATTTACAAATGTTTTATTATTTAGTTTTCCTGGGTGCTTTTAAGGGATTTAAAAATTTTTAAGGTTCTGGGAGAGGTAGTGCTAGTACTTCTAAGAAAATAAATCTCCAATGAGAGAGATATGCACATTAATTTCCTTATGGACCAAACTAGTAGACCACATTATGAACTTATAACATTGATTTCCATCGCATGCAGTATGACTTCCTGTCTCCTTTTCCCAGCAGAATAACCAAATTCTCTATGCTGATTTTTAAAAACCAAGTTCACTGTGCTGATTCATACTTCCCATCTATTCTGCAGTAAAGGGATGCTAGACTAGTGGGAAATCAGAGCTGAAATCTATGGCTTTGATTGGTGTTTTCATATTCCATCTAAAACAGGGCATTGCTGATATGGTTCCTTGAATCAACATTCTTTAGTTTCACATTTTGGCAGTATAAGTGCAGATCATCAGTGGAAAGATCTGGTATGCTAAAATATTTCAGGGTCAGCTTGACTGTGGTTATTGCTGTTACATAACTTTGATAATACACTCACTGCTCTACAAGTGGGTATCTGGGAAGGTGGGGCTGGCTGAGCTATTTTTCAGTGCTTTGTACAGACCACACATTTTCTCATTAAGTGCATTTTACTGGAAGGAAATAGACTGGAATTTTTGGTGATGGTTCTAATGAAGCATGCTCTCCTGGGGAATAATTAAAAACAATTAAGAGAAATTATATAACCATTGAAGTAGGCTCCCAATCTCAAAAGACTGGATTTCCTTCTTTGTAGCTGGGTACAGTGCTTGTTATAACACTATGGAGAATTTCAGCTAGATGTTTTATGGGAAAAGGGAGGTAGAAGAAAAGTTTAAGGAATCCTCATTATTAAGCCAAAACAAATATAAGAGTTTTTTTGTTTCTTTGATGGGAAGAAAAGCTTAAAGGTTGTTTTTAGTATAATAGTGATACTTATTGACTTATCAGAAGCATTACATATCAACAGTTATGATACTGCTGTGAGAAAAACTAATTCCATGAAATGATTGCCAAGGATATAACTGGAGAGACTAATTTTAGCTGTGGTTAATAAGAGAAAGCATAAACCTAAGAGCGAGCTCAGAAACAGGAAGATGTTTGCCTTAGTGTTATGCAAGTTCAAAATGAGGAATCATTTTTCTTTTCTGTATAGAATAATATCTTTCTGCAGCACCCTACCTCTCTACTTTTTCTCATGTTATTCCTAAACGTGTACCTTCCACCTGAATGAAAGGAATTTCTTCATATAGTTTTCAAGCATATCTTGCTTATTCCTACCTTTGCTCAGTTTAAATACAGGCACCTTGGAATTCTGAGCAACCAAATGGACTACTTGGATCTCAAGGGATACTTGTCTTACTAACGTTCTCATGATCCTTTTATTTAAATACTGCCCATCCTTTGGTGTCCAGGTCTCAAGTCACCTGTTCATGAAGCTGCCTCAGTTACTCCAGCCCCATGCCTCCTTTGCCTGAGGTCTTTTGAATCTCGACTGACTACCATATTGTTCAGCGTTTCATTATTTCATACTTGGTGTTTTTTCCCTCCAAAGCTTGAATAAAACTCTGAGGAAATGTGAACTGATTCTATGCTTTATAAATTTTAAAATATCTGGTACAGAGTGGATCAATTGATGCTCCACAAATACTTGGCCATTAGTTGATCAAAATTGAAGTCGTGATTTTTTTTTTCTCCCCTCTTCAAAATTATGGCAGACCTTAAAGGTTTCATGCATTAAATAGCTATGACTTTTTAAATTAAATACATTTATATTTTTGTTATTATAATATCTATTCAAGAGGCAAGTTCTAATTCCAGTAAAGGAACACTACAAGTAAATAATCTCATTTTCTAAAAGGGGAAACTTGCATATCACTGAGATTGCTAAGTAACCTTTGGTTTCTCTAACCTGTAATTTCCTCATCTCTGAAAATGAGAAGTTATGTCTTTAGCCACTTGCTTCTTTCATTTTGGTGGGAGGGTGCACATGGCTGAAGATAGCGATGTTTTTCAGTCTTGGAGAGAGCTGCTATCAGCACCTACTCCATTGTTCACTGTGTACAGGAAAGAACTTGTGAAGACCTGATCAATGTATTTAGCAATTTTCGTTTTTGATTTACCAGGATGTTGTGAACATATTTTCTTTTCTAAAACAGCTTTCTAGTGTGAATCCCAGGAGAATGTATAATTTTGCCTCTTACTATTGGTTTATTTCCAGAGTAGATGATTCAGGGGAACTTTTTTTTTTTTTTTGGGTGAAGTTTGTCCTGAACTAGATGCTAGCAATTTAGTTTTGTGGTAATACTTTAAAATGGAAATGTGATGAGAAATTAAAGGGTAAGACAGTTCTCTGCTGGTGGGAAGGCGTGGGATTTCCGTTCTAATGGCAGGAAATCAACATATGTTAGCACATTTCTTGCAGATCTGCAGCAAATAGTGGTCGTGCTTAGAGTTGGTTATATTATTCTTGCATTTTAATGGGTTGGATGCAATATCAATGTGTTTATAGAAAATTGCCCAGATCAAAATCCTCGTCTCAGGAACTGGGATCCAGGACAAGATTCTGCAAAGCAAGTTGTTATCAAGGAGGGAGATATGCTCCGTCTGACCTCAGACGCCACCGTGCATTCTATAGTCATTCAGGATGGAGGTAGGTAATGGTTCCTGCCTATGGGAACTGCAAGGTTGCTCTTTAATGTGGGGGGATATTTGATGTTCCTTATGTAGAAAACTATTTTTAGGCAGAATAGCCTTTAGTTTGTGGTTGTCACTCCAACCATGGAGATTTGGAAAGTTCCTGAGATAAAACCAGAGAATTTATCCAGAGATAACCATAGAATTGAAGAGCTTAGACCTTAGGTATCACTCAAATCAAGACCCCTGATTTATAGCCAAGGAAACAGCCCCAGAGAGGTGATCTCTCAGAGCTAAATTTTTGTCACAATTCTGAGAGTGATGAGAGAGTTAACGTGAGTAAACATATACAAAAATAAGATTCAGATTTGTAGGCTCTTAGGTATTTTTAAGAGAAATGATTAACTTGTAAAGTGAATGGGTTGAAATTCACAGTCATAGGCATTGAGAGTATATTAAGATATGAACTCTTTGTTTCCTTTAGTTTTCTAAGCAGATCCTTAGCGAATTCTTTTTTCTGACTTAATTGGGGAAGTGTACTTTACCTTAAGGTGAAATCTATTTCCTTGTATCTCAGAAAGATGATTTAGAAGTTGGCTTACAGGTTGGTATTCCCTGCAGGACTGCTTGTATTTGGGGACAATAAAGATGGATCCAGAAATATTACTCTGAGGACTCATTACATCCTGATCCAGGATGGTGGGGCGCTTCATATTGGAGCAGAAAAATGCCGCTATAAATCCAAAGCGACAATTACCTTGTATGGCAAGTCAGATGAAGGTGAAAGTATGCCAATATTTGGCAAAAAGTTTATTGGTGTGGAAGCTGGCGGGACACTGGAGTTACACGGGGCACGGAAGACATCGTGGACGTTGTTGGCAAGGACCCTGAATTCCTCAGGCTTGCCCTTTGGGTCCTACACCTTTGAAAAGGACTTTTCCCGGGGCCTCAATGTGAGGGTCATTGACCAAGACACTGCCAAAATTTTGGAAAGTGAGAGGTTTGATACCCACGAATACCACAATGAGAGCAGGCGGCTTCAGGAGTTTCTGAGATTCCAGGATCCAGGTCGGATTGTTGCCATAGCTGTCGGGGATTCAGCTGCTAAAAGCCTCTTACAAGGAACCATCCAGATGATCCAGGAACGGTTGGGAAGTGAACTGATCCGAGGACTGGGCTACAGGTAGGCATACCTTCTTCCCCGTGTCTGTGTGACAGGAGAGTGAGGCTGGGGAGAGAAGCCACAGCCGCAGCATGACTCAGGCATCAGAAGGGCCACTGGACCATTTGCACGTCTGCTAGCTTTGAGACATGGGGCTGGAGGATAGGACACCGCATGCAAAAGCTGTTTTCCTTGGCTTTGGTTTACGAAGCCCTTTGTGAACTGGAGTGCCAGGCTTGTGAAAAGTTGAGAGCAGAAGTGTGGTACTGAAAAACAGTCAGGCAGTTTAAGGACAATTTGCCTCTGAAGATACTTCCTCCTTTCATTACATTCTGAAGATCATGTGAAACTCAGGCTAATTGAAGCAACTTACGAGTTTAAAGGTTAGGGCAGAATTTCGTGCTAAGTTCTAAACCTGTCTTAAAAGCCTGAGGGGATAGAATATGCTGTTTTTCTTTTTCTTTTTCTTTTTTTTGGACTCCTTTGCAGGCTGATTGGAATCTGCATGTTTGACTGGCACAGGTCTGTGGACCCCTGGCATATATGAGGAAGGAAACAGTTAAAGAGCTAGGAAATTCATCCAGATAGTAGAATTCATTTCTGCTGTTTATGGTTCTCGTACCCTATCCCTTTTATTTTTATTTTTAGAGACAGGGTCTTGCTCTGTTGCCTGAGCTGGAGCGTAGCGGTGCAGTCGCATCTCACTGCAGCCTCATCCTCCCGGGCTCCAGTGATACTTCCATCTCAGCCTCCCAAGTAGCTGAGACTACAAACAGTTGCTGCCACACCTGTCTAATTTTTACACTTTTTGTAGATGGGGGGTGTGTGTCACTTTGTTGCCCAGGCTGGTCTCAAATTCCTTTGCTCAAGTGACCCTCCCGCCTCAGCCTCCCAAAACATTGACTTTATAGGCGTGAACCACCATACCCAGCCTTCTTGTGCCATATTCTAATTAACCATGATTTCCTAATGCAGTTCTGAGTCTAGGGGAAGTAGCCGGCCTAACATTTCATTTAAAAAACAGAAGCTTTTAATTCTGCTGAATGCTCTTAGTAAAGTCAGGGAATATCTGTGGTGGAAAAAGTAAGAGGACCTCAAAACCCACATGCCATAATAATCTAGTTACTATTTTTTCCTTTGATGGTAGATTGTTGGAATGGGGTATTACCTATAGCAATTCTAGAGCAGGCTAGAAAGACAAAAATTAGTGAAGAAAAGCAGTCTGTAACATTTTAGAAATACCTTTTATTCATGTAGGGGATATTTAGGAGATGCTAAGTGCTGGATACCCATGGATGCTTAGACGAAAGGACACTGTCTCAGAGCCCTTGGTCAATCTAGTGGATAAACAGAGACCTAAATAGATGATGATCCTACAGTGAGATATGCCGCAGTTACAGGGTGTAATGGGAGTGTAAGTATTAATAGAAGGAGCCTCTAAATTGGCCTAGTGAATCAGTACAGGCTCCCCAAAGGCAAGAGACCTGAAGGAAGTTCAGGAGTGTGCTGTGTAGACAGTGGAGAAGGAAGCTTTTTCAGACTGAGGGAATTCCATGTGCAAAAACCTCAAAGGGTTTCTTGTTTTTTTTTTTTTTTTTTTTGCTTTTTGTTTTTGAAATATGAGATACACATACAAAAAAGTAAGAATGTAGAGCTTAATGAGTTGCCGCAATGTGATGCCTGTGTAGCCACTACCCAGGTCAAGAAATAGGACATTGCCAGCAGCCCAGAAGTTCCCTTCCTCCCCTCTGCTATGCATTAATCACTCTCTTCCCCACCAAAGGAAGCCATGCTTCTGAGTTTTGGGATCTACTAAAGTTTAGGTTTGCCTGTTTTTCAACTTTATATAAATGGAAGCTGACAATATATTATGTTTTGTGTCCAGCTTCTTTGCACAGTGTTATATGATTGAGTGCTATTCATATTGTTGCATGTAGTGCTGCCTCATTTTCTTTTCTTTTCTTTTTTTTTTTTTTGATTTTAAATAGAGATGGGGTCTCACTCTATTGACCAGGCTGATCTAAAACTCCTGGCCTCAAGTGATCTTCCCATCCCAGCCTCCCAAATTTCTGCGATTACAGACATAAGTCATGTGCCCGGCCGAGGCTCATTTTCTTTGCTGTTTATTTTCTGTTGTATGAATATACCACAGTTTATTTATTGGTGGCCATCTGAGTGGCTTTCCAGTTTGGACCTGTTATAAAATTGCTTCCCTAAATGTTCCTTGATCCATCCCTTAATGTACATGTGCATATATTTCTATAATATATAAACCTAGGAGTGGAAGCATGATCTTTTCAAAGTTACAGACCTACTTTGTTTCATTATCCAGTAATACCAGGGATTACAACTTCTATTTCTTCATGCTATTGTTGTTTCTAGGTTTGCATGATCGTTAGCTGTGACCATTTTGACTTTCTTAGGTTCCTCTCCCTACTGGTTTCTAAATTCCTTTTAAAATATTGCTCTTGATTTCATAGAGGAATTAGAGTTGTGATCTTTTGCCAGCGTTCCATTGCATTGACGTTATCTCCAATGTACATAAACACATAGGCCTTTGAAGATAATGTTCTGGTGCGTTGAAATTTTCCCTCAAGTGGAGGAGGGAAGTAGGAATGTTTTGGAGATAATGTCAATAGGAGAGAAAGAACATTGTTTTATAGTTGCTGAGGCAGTCCTGGCAAAGAAAGGAAGCCTGTGATATTCTTCCTCTCTTTTCTTCTCTCAAATAGGAGATAATATATTGAGACATTCTTTATTTGATTCTTTCTGCTATATCAAGGGGATAAATAAAGCTACAAAGCATTGTCGTCCAAAGAGTAGCTAATCCATACAGGGGCGGCTGTGGAATGTGTAAGGGTGTAGGCATGCTTTGGTTAACTTTTATCTGTGAATATCCAGCCATCTGTCAGACACAGATTACATTTGTTATTTTTTTCTAGAGTAGGAAGTTGACATTTTTCTTTTCGTGTTTTAAACCAGGAGTCTTAAAGCAGATTTTCTGGTTTTTAAAAATTGTCCCTTTGTGTTGATTGCTTTTGGTCACAAGTTTGAGCATGTCTCTCAGATATTTAGTATCAGAAATAATGGTGTTTTTAGGCCAGGTGCCGTGGCTCATGCTTGTAATCCAAGCACTTTAGGAGGCTAAGGAGGTCAGATCACCTGAAGTCAGGAGTGCGAGGCCAGCCTGGCCAACGTGGTGAAACCCTGTCTCTACTAAAAATTAAAAATACAAAAATTAGCTTGGTGTGGTGGTGGGCACCTATAATCCCAGCTACTTGGGAGGTTGAGGCAGGAGAATTGCTTCAACCCCAGAGGTGGAGGTTGCAGTGAGCTGAGATCTCACCATTGCACTGTAGCCTGGGCAACAAGAGCGAGACTCTGTCTCAAAAAAAAAAAGAAAAGAAAAAGAAATAATGGTGTTTTCAAATACGTTGCTTTCAACAAATAGACATATAGTATATAAAATTTAAAATTTGTTGGATAGTGATTCTACAGCTTTGATTTAATTTAGGAATGTTAAGAAATCTCTGCTGGCTGCGGTGGCTCACGCCTTTAATATCAGCACTTTGGGAGGCCGAGGCAGGCTGATCACCTGAGGTGGGGAGTTTGAGACCAGACTGATCAACATGGAGAAACCCCGTCTCTACTAAAAGTACAAAATTAGCCGGGCGCGGTGGTGCATGCCTGTAATCCCAGCTACTCGGGAGGCTGAGGTGGGAGAATCGCTTGAACCCGGGAGGCAGGAGGTTGCGGTGAGCCAAGATTGCACCATTGTCCTCCAGCCTGGGCAACAAGAGTGAAACTCCATCTCAAAAAAAAAAAGTCTAACTCACTTCTCAACCTTGCCTGCACACCTGGAGACTTTAAAAAATCTTGACACCAAGGGTGCTCCTTAGATCAATTATGTCAGGAAGAAGGATAAGACTTCCAGGCTATTGAAGGTTGATGATTACTACTCTAACCTCTGGTCTCTAACTTAGGGGTTTTCAAAGTATGGTGCCCTGACCAGTAGCATTAACATAATTTGGTAACCTGTTAGAAATACAAATTCTCTGGTTCCACCTCAGAAACTGAGAGAGTGGGGCCAGCAATCTAATTCAGCACGCCCTTCCTTTCTCCTGTTGATCCTGATGCATACTGAAGTTTGAGAACCACTGCCCAAACTCAGTGGTTTTCAAGCCTAACTGCGCGATCAAGTCACCTGGGAACTTTAAAAACAGTGAGACCCTGTCTCCAAAAAATAAAAATAAATTATTACAAACATACAAATGCTGGACCCAACCTTTTGCAATTAACATGATTCCCTTTATCTGGGATGGGGTCTGTGCATTGATATATTTTTCAAACTCCCTAGGTAATTCTATTATGCAATTAGATTTTTGAGAACATTGTATTAATAGAATGGATAGTTTAAAAGAGAGCAGGTGATAATCATTTTAAAAGAGGGTAAATGGATTTTGGCCAGAATGTTATGTGTGATATGTGTGTATTGAGGAGGTAAGTCAATGATTAATTGAAATTGTAGTCATTGGTCTTTCACCTGTTACAGAGCTGAACAAACAAGTATTTAAAAACTAGGTGCATTTCCTTCTAGGAAACTAGGTTCAGTCAAGTTTTGGAATTACAACCTCATATAGAAAAACCATTAGGGATTGACAAAAACAAAATATGAGAATTACACAGCACTCTGTAATAACGTCTTTGTCAGGGATTTTGTGAATACCATGACAAGTAATCAAATGCACATGCTCTTTTTTTCCTCCTAGGCAAGCTTGGGCTTTAGTTGGTGTCATTGATGGTGGAAGCACTTCTTGCAATGAATCTGTGAGAAACTATGAAAATCATAGCAGTGGCGGGAAGGCTCTTGCCCAAAGAGAATTTTATACCGTGGATGGCCAGAAGTTCTCTGTGACAGCTTATAGTGAATGGATCGAAGGTAGGCAAGTAGAGTTTATATTCTTGTAAGACACTGATAAGTATTATAACAGATTTTTTTTTTTTTAGAATAGTATTATGTTCAAATGACAATCAACCTGGTTAGATTTCTCAACTGGTTGAAACTTACAGTTTTCCTACTGCGCTTAATCTTTCAGAACAAAATCCAGTAATCTTTTAGAACAGAGGTCTCCAATCTTTTAGCTTCCCTGGACCACATTGGAAGAAAAAGAATTGTCTTGGACCACACATAAAATACAGTAACACTAATGATAGCTGATGGACTAAAAACAAAATATCATAATGTTTTAAGAAAGTTTATGAATTTGTGTTGGGCTTCACTCAAAGCCGTCCTGGGCCACATGTGGCTCGCGGGCTGTGAGTTGGACAAGCTTGTTTTAGAACAAAGCTGAGTTGGGTGTGCTGTAACTAGAATAGACCATTCTCTAGTCTAGAAACAATCTTCTGGGCTTGGAGTGAAGAGATGATCTATTAGGGATGAGGAAGCTGGAATCAAGCCCCAGCTTTCTGCCTCCAAGATGACTGCTGTTTCTTTGCCTCTGCCAAAAAGCATAGGTGGTGGGTAAGAAGTGTTTCTTAGCAGGAATTTTGTCCTGTAAGTGGAGTTTAGTTGTACCGCCTCCAGTATCACTAAAAAAAAAAGTAGTCGTCTTTTTTTTTCTTTTTTTTTTGAGACAGAGTCTAACTCTGTCACCCAAGCTGGAGTTCAGTGGCGTGATCTCGGCTCACTGCAACCTCCGCCTCCCAGGTTCAAGCAATTCTCTGCCTCAGCCTCCCAAATAGCTGGTATTCTAGACAGGGAATAATTACTGACAGATCTCTAGTCAACGTTTCCTTTGTAGGAAATGTTATTTACATTTCCACATTAGTGATAACTATTCATTCCTGAAAGATGGTATGTTCTAGCTATCTATTATAAGATATTGTTCATGTCTGATGTTCTCAGTGACTCTTACTTTCTGGAAGAGGTGGAAAATTTTCTTCAGGAATCAGAGAATGAACTTTTTTTAATGTTTCCCATTCAGTAGTGCTAATAGGAGATAATCTGAAACAGGATTTTCTTTTAAAGCCAAGAAAAAATGTGTTAGTGAGTAATACAAATCTTCCCCATCTAACCTTCTGGCTTTAAAAAAAAATTAACAGAAACAAATTTTAGTGATCTTTCAAGTCAAAATTTATTTGTCTAGTAGTCATCTGGTTTTTTTTTTTTTTTGAGACGGAGTCACACTCTGTTGTCCAGTCTAAAGTGCAGTGGCGTGATCTTGGCTCACTGCAAGCTCCGCCACCCAGGTTCAAGCAATTCTCTGCCTCAGCCTCCCAAATAGCTAGTATTACAGGTGCCCACCACCATGCCTGGCTAATTTTTGTATTTTTAGTAGAGACAGGGTTTCACCATCTTGGCCAGGCTGGTCTTGAACTCCTGATGTAGTGATCCATCTGCCTCGGCTTCCCAAAGTACTGGGATTACAGGTGTGAGCCACCACACCTGGTTAGTCATCTGTTTTTAAAGCATTCCTGATTTTTTTTTTTTTTTTTTTTTTGAGATGGAGTCTTGTTCTGTCACCCAGGCTGGAGTGCAGTGGTGGGATCTCCACTCACTGCAGACTCTACCTCCCGGTTTCAAGCAATTCTCCTGCCTCAGGCTCCCAAGTAGCTGGGATTACAGGTGCATGCCACCACACCTGGCTAATTTTTTTGTATTTCTATTAGAGACAGAATTTCACCATGTTGGCCCGGTTGGCAACTCCTGACCTCAAGCGATCTGTCGATCTCAGCCTCCCAAAGTGCTGGGATTACAGGCGTGGGTGCATTACTGAAATTTTATTTGAAAAAATATTTCTTAATTGCTCTTAGGGGAATTTATTTTGTTGGCAAAAACGTGAAATTTGGGGTAGGGATTGTTTTTGCCTCCATGAGTTTTTTTTAATTTGTTCTTAACCTGCTTGTTTTGATTCTTGGAAAGTATAATATGGAGACTTTGAAAGAAATTGGGCTCTGGAATTAGATTAGCTTTAAATTTGGGGCTCCATCATATTTAGCTGTTATTCAAACTCCCTGATCTTTGATTTCTTCATCTCTAATAAATATAATAGCTCCTGTCTCTCACAGTTGTGTTGATGAAAGGTTATTATGCATGTGGGATCTCAACAACTATTAGCTGTCATTATTGTGGTTAGAATTACTATTATTAATATTATTATTTGTATAAAATCCTACAGGCTTTAGTATCTGGATGCAAGAAACATATTCAGAAAACATTTTAGATTTGTTAGGTACTTTATATCTGTGCTTTATAGATATAGAAAAGCAGGGTAGATCAAGAGTACCAAAACAGAATCCAAGACTTGCCCAGGTTGAGTTTTATCTGGATAGTTGGCAGAGCCGGGTGGCTCATGCCTATAATCTTAGAGCTTTGGGAGCTTGAAGTGGGAGGATCGCTGAAGGTTAGGACTGGGCAACATAGTGGGACCATGTCTCTATTTTTTTTTTTAAAGACTGTAAGAATATACGAATTATTTGTTGTTCCTTGCTTGAATTTCCCCACTTTTGATTCTCCAAAGGGAATGTGTTCTTTCACTCATATCATCAGCCCTTAGAGTTAGCATCTTTTTTTTTCTTTTCTTTTTTTTTTTTTTTTTTGAGACGGAGTCTTGCTCTGTCACCCAGGCTGGGGTTCAAGCGATTCTCCTGCCTCAGCCTCCTGAGTAGCTGGGACTACAGGCACGTGCCACCACACCTGGCTAATTTTGTATTTTTAGTAGAGATGGGGTTTCACCATGTTAGCCAGGCTGGTCTTGAATTCCTGACCTCAGGTGATCTGCCTGCCTCAGCCTCCCAGAGTGCTGGGATTACAGGCTTTCCTTTCCTTCCCCTCCCCCTCCCCCTCCTCCTCCTCCTCCTCCTCCTCCTCCTCCTCCTCCTCTCCTCTCCTATCCTCTCCTCTTTCGTTCTTTTTTGTCTCACTCTTGTCTCCTAGGCTGGAGTGCAGTAGTCTAATCACAATTCACTATACCCTTGACCTCCTGGGCTTAAGCAATCTTCCCACCTCAGCCTTCCCAGTATCTGGGAGTACACGCATGCACCACCACACCTGACTCATTTTAAAATTTTTTTTTATAGAGATGAAGTCCCACTGTGTTGTCCAGGCTGGTCTCCTGGACTCAGTGATCCTCCTGCCCTAGCCTCCTAAAGTGTTGGGATTACAGGAATAAGCCACCATGCCCATCTTAGAGTCAGCATCTTAAAGTAGCCACAGAGTAGTATACTGTTAATTAGAAAGACGACAGAGAAGTACATTTATTAAACAGCTATCTTTTGAAATGTCATGTTTTCCTTTTTTATCAATGTTATGAAGTAGTTCCCATCCATTTCGTAGACATTTCCCATCCTTTTCATAGACATTTCCATTAAATCAACTTTTGATTTATGACAGATTATATCATGAATGTTAAGAAGCAGAAAGCATTTCTATACTGGATAGCATGTAAAAGAAGCCAAGTTGTGAAACTGGATCAGATTTTCAATTCTTGTCTGCATAATTGGGAACTAACTTTGACTTTCAAAGAAGATATTAGGAAAGATCAGTAATTAGTAGTCATTAGATTACATAATTTACATCATCCCAGGAAAGGAGCTGAGCTGGACATGGGCACCATCATGTGACCTCAGGTCACATTGCAGATCATACTGGTCATACTCTTCCATTCAGTAGACATCCTTGGATACGTACCACAAACAAGACAGAGTCGTGCATACGTAAATAATGTACTCTGCAACCTTCACTGATGCAGCTTCCAAGGAGGTGAGCAGTTCTCCCAATAGGAAGGTATGAACAATTCCAGGCAGTATGCCGAGAGAATCCTGGAGAGAGAGAAGTTGCTTCCAACAAGGATGTTTGGGAAGTCCTTAAAGAATCGCCTGAACTTCATAAAAAGGACAGTATGTTGGTTGGTCAAGAAGAATATGGAAGAACATTTTAGGGGCAGAATAAAGCGTGAGCAGAGGCACAGACGTGAAGGGTTTTCTGAGACAGATTTTTATGTTATTTTTTTGAGAGTATCTTGCTCTGTTGCCTAGGCTGGAGTGGAGTGCAGTGGCACAGTCATGTCTCACTGCAGCCTCAAACTCCTGTGCTCAAGTGATCCTCCCACCTCAGACTCCCAAGTAGCCGGGACTACAAGCGTGTGCCACCACGCCCTGCTACTTCTAAAAATATTTTGTAGAGATGGGGCTTTGCTCTGTTGCTCAGGCTAGTCTTGAACTCCTGGGCTCAAGTGATCTTCTGCCCTCGGCCTCCCAAAGTGTTGAGATTACAGGCATGAGCCACTGTGCCCATCCACAAATTGTTGTTTTATGTATTTAGTTATTTTTGAGACAGGGTCTTGCTGTGTCTCATAGGCTGGAATGTGGTGGCCCGATCATAGCTCACTGCAGCCTTAACCTTCCTGGCTCAAGCAGTCCTCCCACCTCAGCTGCCGAAGTAGCTGGGGATATAGGCACACATCACCATGCCTGGCCAATGTTTTTTGCAGGGACAGGGGTCTCACTATGTTGCCCAGGCTGGTCTCGAACTGCTGAGCTCAAGTGATCCTCCTGCCTTGGCCTCCTGAAGTGCTGGGATTACAGGTGTGAACCACCACGCCTGGACCACAAATTCTTATTCTTAAGATTGTTAGTGTGCTAATGTCAGTGTGCTAATGCCCTATCCATTTTTCTGTGCTTGGATCAACTTGAAGCACTGGGTATTTATTACAGACCTATCCTCTGCTTGACAGCTTCTGCTGGAATATAGGTACTTGTCACATATTGGGATGGTTTGGGGTCAGTATAACAGTTGTTGCACTGAGTTGAAATATAGCAAGAGATTTGGGGATCTAGAGCCTTCTTCAAAATTACAAAGTAATAGTTTACTAAGGTGACATCTTGTGTTCCTTCATGACTAGAGGTACATGGGGCACTCTCCCCTTGAGGGCAGAGATCTCTCCATTTTCATATTTTTATTATTTATATTTGTAGAGTGACTGACACACAGTAGCATGCATAAAAATTTGCTGCATCATGGTTATCTTAACTTTTGATTTGTGAATCAGTGTGAAGGTTGATTTTAGAGAGAAAAAAATACTGTTAATGTATCACTTTCTTTTTCTTTCTTTCTTTTTTTTTTTTTTTTTGGTTTAGGCGTTTCTCTTTCAGGTTTCCGGGTAGAGGTTGTAGATGGAGTGAAGCTAAATTTGCTAGATGACGTTAGTAGTTGGAAACCTGGAGACCAGATTGTGGTCGCAAGCACAGACTATTCCATGTACCAAGCAGAGGAGTTCACTCTTCTTCCCTGTTCCGAATGCAGCCATTTTCAGGTCAAAGTCAAAGGTATTAAATTGCTCAGAGTACTTCTTGGGAAACACACTATTTTCTTGGGATTTGATTCCTGGAATCCTTTTTCCTCTCAGTCACTACCGTCACCACCACCACCACCATCCTCATCATCAGTATTGAAGGTCATAGCAGTGGAATGCATTGAACACTTGATTCCAGGGAATATTAGATAAAAATAGCTATTGAGCAATATTCTTGCTGCTAATGATACATATTGCTTCAGTTTCTTTGTATAAAAAAAAAGAGATGTCAACTAGAGAAATTGATTTTCCAAGGTCTTTTCCATTATTTTAAGTTCTGGGGTACATATGCAGGATGTGTAGGTTCATTACGTAGGTAAACGTGTGCCATGGTGGTTTGCTGCACCTACCAACCCATCACCTAAGTATTCAGCCCAGCATGTATTAGCTATTTTTCCTGATGCTCTCCCTCCCACTGCCTCCCCTCCATTTTCTTCTGTATTAATTTTCTAGTGTCAGATAATAGTAAACCCAACGATGAATTAGATCCATTTATAAATAGAAGTCTTTCTTAATTAAAAGAAATCCTATGGTTTTCGAGTGATTAGCCAAAAAAAAAAAAAAAAACTCACTAATACTTAAAATGGACTCAAATAGGTATTTTCATAAGACTATGTTTCCTGGCTGGGAGCAGTGGCTCCCGCCTATAATCCCAGCACTTTGGGAGGCCGAGGCGGGTGGTTCACTTGTGGTTAGGCGTTTGAGACCAGCCTGGCCAATATGGTGAAACCCTGTCTCTAACTAAAAATATAAAAAACATGGCCGGGCGCGGTGGCTCAAGCCTGTAATCCCAGCACTTTGGGAGGCTGAGACGGGCGGATCACGAGGTCAGGAGTTCGAGACCATCCTGGCTAACACGGTGAAACCCCGTCTCTACTAAAAAATACAAAAAGCTAGCCAGGCGAGGTGGCTGGTGCCTGTAGTCCCAGCTACTCGGGAGGCTGAGGCAGGAGAATGGCGTAAACCCGGGAGGCAGAGCTTGCAGTGAGCTGAGATCAGGCCACTGCACTCCAGCCCGGGCGACAGAGTGAGACTCCGTCTCAAAAAAAAAAAAAAAAAAAAAAAAAATTAGCTGGGCACGGTGGTACAAGGCTTGTAATCCCAGCTGCTAGGGAGGCTGAGGCAGGAGAATTGCTTGAACCCAGGAGGTTCATGCAGTGCAGTGACATGATCTCAGCTCACTGCAACCTGCATCTCAAAAAAAAAAAACAAAAACAAAAACAAAAAACCACACGAAGAAATTCTTTTTTTTGAGATGGAGTCTCGCTCTGTTGCCCAGGCTAGAGTACAGTGGCCAGATCTCAGCTCACTGCAAGCTCCGCCTCCCGGGTTTACGCCATTCTCCTGCCTCAGCCTCCCCAGTAGCTGGGACTACAGGCGCCCGCCACCTCGCCCGGCTAGCTTTTTGTATTTTTTAGTAGAGACGGGGTTTCACCGTGTTAGCCAGGATGGTCTCGATCTCCTGACCTTGTGATCCGCCCATCCCGGCCTCCCAAAGTGCTGGGATTACAGGCTTGAGCCACCACGCCCGGCGAGAAATTCTTACTGTAAGTTGCATATCCAAAGAATGCCTGACACTTACTGGGCACTCATTTTGAGCCTGGTACTAGGCACAGCCCCTTTGTACATGGCTTCATTTATAGGATTCATTGTGCATTTCACTCATTCTATTGCTTTTCTTTTGAACTCAAGTATACATTTATGGTATAAAACAAAAGAGTTTACAGTAACTGTTCAGTAAGTGCTTCTTTAGTTTTTCAGTAATTTAGAGTAATAGGTAGAGCTTCAACAATTAAGGAAAAATTTTCTGCTTTGGAAAAAAGTACTGATTTGCTTACCTGGCCCTTTTTCCCTGAGCTTCATTCGACATTGTACTTTTCCTTCTTGATAATACAGGGCATAAACAAAACAAGAACACCACCACCAACAAAAAACCCCCAAAACTATGATACCATCTGGCGTTAATTTCTTTTGGAAATTCCAACTCTTGTTAACAAGTCTGCATGATGAGTCTTCATGAGCTGTCCTCCCATGATTTATGTGTATTTTTCCTTCCTGAGTTTATATAATAAGATCATCAGTGAAAAGCTCATTATTAAAGTGCTTCTACACTTCCAGTAAATGTGAGAATTTAAAAGAATGCATACTAATATTAAAATAAGAAGAAATGAGAAAGAAAAGATGGTAATTTATCTATTGTTAATGTCCAGTTGCAGGTTAGCTTCTAAGTAAAAGCATAAACAATTTGACACCCTGATATTAATATCTACACACCATTTGTTTTATGGACTCACCATGCATTTGGTGGTTCTTACACCCTAGGGGAGGGGTCCAAGAGCATATGGACAGAAACTGGAGAGAAAGATTAGGGATCATTAGGCAGATTCCAGATTATTAGTGCTGTTGAAGGGAGGATTGAGCTGCTTCAGGAAGGAACAAGCTTTCTGTCAGTGTGTGGGTTTGAGAATTGGCAGAACAGTTAGTAGTGGGGGTTCAGGCAGTGGGTGGGGGCTGGACTAGATAATCTTTAAATTCCCCGTGTGCTGAGATTCTGATTCTGAGGTGTCAGAGAATGGGAGCAGATGATAAGTTCTCAGGATCATCTTGGGGTTATGGAATGAAGAGAATGTCTTTTCGAAGTGAGTTTCATGTTTTCTTTGTTCTAACATTCTTTTTTTCCTTGCCCATATCAACCAGAAACCCCTCAGTTCCTGCACATGGGCGAGATCATAGATGGTGTAGACATGAGAGCTGAGGTTGGAATTCTTACCCGGAATATTGTGATCCAAGGAGAAGTGGAGGACTCGTGCTATGCAGAAAATCAGTGCCAATTTTTTGATTATGATACCTTTGGGGGACACGTTATGGTAGGCAAAAGGATTTGATTATTTCTTTGAAATCCTGGTTGCTAAATACATGTTTGAAGAAACTGTCAAGTTTTGGAATGAGATATAAATGGATATTAAAAGCAAATCATGTTTTGTTTCTCAGTGACAATGAGGAGGTTTTAGATGATTAAAATAGAATGTAATGACTTCATTTAGTTGGCCTGGACCTCTAGTTAAACCATTTAAGAATTGTTCCATAAGGAGTCAAATCAATATATTGGGAAGAACCAATTACAGAGACAAAAAAAAAAAAGGCTCTTTGTTGGTATCCATGTATGTGATTTCTGAAAGAGTCAATTAGTTTTTTAAAAAATGTAGTATTACCAAAGGGTTAGCAGTACTAGCAAGCACATGCAAAATATGTTTCTATAAAAATATTTTTTATATGCAAATGTTTGTTCTGAAAAAATGTTGAGTACTTACTGTATGCTAGGCAGTATTCTATTAATATATACTAATCTGTTGGACTTCTGGGCTGCATTTTGGCTACATGTGTTTTTAAATCACTTTTTGTGCATTCAGTAGGTTGTGGTTGTAAGTAGTAGCATTTCTGTTACAAGAATTTTTTTTTTTTTTTTTTTTTTTTTGAGATAGAGTCTCATTCTGTCACCCAGGATAGAGTGCAGTGGCATGATCACAACTGACTGTGGCCTCAATATCCTGGGGTCAAGTGATCCTTCCACCTCAGCCCCACCAAATAGCTGGGACTACAGGTGTGCACCACTGCGCCTGGCTACTTTTTGTATTTTTTTTTTTTTTTTTTTTGAGACAAGGTTTTGCCATGTTGCCCAGGCTGGTATTGAACTCCTGGGCTCAAGCAGTTTGCCCACCTTGGCCTCCCAAAGTGCTAGGTGTGAGCCACTGTACCCCGCCTGTTACAAGGATTTCTGAAATGTTGATCAGTACTATTCCTTTGTTTTTAGTAATATGATTGAAAATCTAGTGTTTAAAAATATTGAGAGTGCTCAAACTTTGGATCACAGAAGAACTTTTAAAACTAACTTAAGTCAACCATCTTATGTGCTAACTAAAACACTGGGGAGGATCTAGAAATAAATAACTATTTATCAGACTCCGACGGAGGTTATAGAAGTGAAAGAACAAGATGAGACTGGGAATGACCAAAATATTTGAACAAATCAAAACACTTGTGCAGAGATCATTATTGCATCTTTCCTGATTACATTTGCCTTTATTCCTAATTGGAGGCTATTTTTATGGCTCTTTAAAGCATTTGCTTATGTAAACAAGCATTTGCTAAATTATTAACTAGCAATCTGGGAAAACAGGATGCAAAAAAAAAATCAAATGTTTTAATAAGTATTCTCCTTTGGATGTTTTCTGCTAAAACAACATTTTTTGCTAGTTCCCCATTCTGAAAAGTATGAGTTTGATTTTAGTACCTTGACTTACAGATAATGAAAAATTTTACTTCAGTCCATCTTTCTTATGTGGAATTGAAACGCATGGGTCAGCAGCAGATGGGGCGATATCCTGTTCATTTTCACCTGTGTGGAGACGTGGATTATAAAGGAGGATACAGACATGCAACGTTTGTGGATGGCCTGTCTATTCACCACAGCTTCTCAAGGTGCATCACTGTGCATGGAACAAATGGCTTGCTAGTAAGTAGCCTCACATTAGGTCAACCCATATTAATGAAATAGCTAACTCCCTTTAATTTACCACATACCTTGCTCTATCCTGCCTTTTCTGAGCATTCCACGATTTTTCTGTCTGAAGGAAGCCTGCCTTTCCAACCACCCAGAGTATCTTCTTTTACATTTAATTCAATTTTATATTTTGTATTTTATTATTTATTTATTTACAATTTATTTTTATTTTTTTTTCCCCCGTAGGACCCAAGTAGATTATCACCTTCAGAGATAAATTAAGCCTGACATTTCACTTTGCCCATTCTGCTAAGGTTCAAACCTCTTTTTCCATTTGTAGTGAACATGCTACCCTGGATAGTGCTTGTCACTTAATCAGTCTTGTTACCAATGACATTAATATACTTTTATTTCTGCAGATAAAAGACACCATTGGATTTGACACACTAGGTCATTGTTTCTTTTTGGAAGATGGTATTGAACAGAGGAATACTTTGTTCCACAATCTGGGGCTCCTCACCAAGCCGGGCACTCTCCTGCCCACTGATAGGAACAACTCCGTGTGTACCACCATGCGAGATAAAGTGTTTGGAAATTACATCCCCGTGCCTGCTACTGACTGTATGTGAGTAATTGGCAGAGAGAAAACCCCATGCGTCAAGGCCTTTGACTTTTGGGGAAGAGGTTTTGGGGGAAGTTTTTAGTGGGCAGGAGTTTTTACGAAGAATGTTTAAATCACCTTGGAAAATTCCTTGCAGGGCTGTTTCGACTTTCTGGATTGCTCATCCCAACAATAATCTGATTAATAATGCAGCTGCAGGCTCACAGGTAAATAATGTTAAAGTGACCTCAGATGTTTTAATGTTTTTCTTGTTTATAAATAGTCTGGCTTATTTGGATTTAATGTCATGTGTGCTAGTGTAACCCAAGCATGACATTGTTTTCTGGTACTACTTGTTTAGCTGAGAGCAGGATATGGCTGAGATGGTTATTCTATTTCTCCTAAATTCTTTGTGCCCATTAATATCTTTTTTGTAATTTTTTTTTTTTTTTTTTTTTGAGATGCAGTCTCGGTCTGTTGCCCAGGCTGGAGTGCAGTGGTGTGATCTCGACTCACTGCAAGCTCTGCCTCCCGGGTTCATGCCATTCTCCTGCCTCAGCCTCCCGAGTAGCTAGGACCACAGCCGCCCACTACCACACCCGGCTAATTTTCTGTATTTTTAGGAGAGACAGGGTTTCACCTTGTTAGCCAGGATGGTCTCAATCTCCTGACCTCGTGCTCCACCTGCCTCAGCCTCCCAAAGTGCTGGGATTACAGGCGTGAGCCACTGCGCCTGGCCTGTGCCCGTTAGTATCTATGAGTTTAATAAGAGAGATGCCAAAGGGGGAAAAGAAATGGACTAATCACTAGGGTTATGTTATTTCCAGAGTGTATTTTTGGTGTATTAGGTACAACCTTTCTGGCTTCTCATATTTAGGTCATATGTGGCCAAGTAACTGATAATTTCAATTTCAGGGTGTTGATAAAAATAGACTTAGGTCAGGCGCAGTGGCTCACACCTGTAATCCCAGCACTTTGGGAGGCCGAGGTGGTTGGATCGCTTGATCGCAGGAGTTTGAGACCAGCCTGGGCAACATGGCTATACACCCCCGACCCCCGCCCAAAAAAAAAAAAAGCCAGGTAAAGTGGTGCGTACCTATTGTCCTAGCCACTTGGGAGGCTGGGGTGGGAGGATACTTAAGCCCAGGAGTTGGAGGCTGCTGTGAGTCAAGATTGCGCCACTGTACTCTAGCCCAGGTAACAGTGAGACCCCGTGTCAACAAAAACGCACACGCAACAACAACAACAAAAAAAACAAAGCCCACAAAAAGCCTTAGCTTTTCTTTATGAGAATGGATTATTTTGGAGAATACTATGACAATTGTCACTCTGGTCAGGGGGTACACCCTTTTGTTGAATGTAAGGCTTTATATACACATGGGAATTTCATTTCCATGGGAAAGCAGCAAAACTCATGATGAATTAAGACACACATGAGAATAAATTTTAAGAGACTAAATGATATTTTTGGGTAGTAGAAATGTCCCAAAAAGGTTTGGAAAAATTTGTATTTATTATTGAGAGTTTTAGTGTTATTAAAACTGCTGATTTAAAACCTAAATGAATCTTTTTTTCCCCCTGAGACAGGGTCTCGCTGTCTCTCAGGTTGAAGTGTAGTGGTGTGACCTTGGCTTACTGCACCCTCTGCCTCCTGGGCTCAAGCCATCTTCCTACCTCAGCCTCTGAGTAGCTGATACTACAGGCGCATGCCATCATACCTGCTGATTTTTTATTTTTTTATATATATGTATCTCATATATATAAACCATGTATATATGGGGGGGCGGGGGGGAGAGAGAGAGAGAGAGAAAGAAAGAAAGAAAGCAAGAGAATGAGAGGAGGTTTCACTGTGTTGCCCAGACTGGTCTCGGACTCCTGGGCTCAAACCATCCACCTGCCTTAGCCTCCCAAAGCATTAGGATTATAGTCATGAGCCGCCATACTCAGGCTAAATGAATCTTTTCTTTATTTTTTTTTGAGATGAAGTCTCGCTCTGTCCCCCAGGATGGAGTGCAGTGGTGAGATCTCGGCTCACTGCAACCTCCGCCTCCTGGGTTCAAGCGATTCTCCTGCCTCAGCCTCCCAAGTAGCTGGGATTACAGGCGCCTGCCACCACGCCTGGCTAATTTTTGTATTTTTAGTAGAGACAGGTTTTCACCATGTTGGTTAGGCTGGTCTCGAACTCCTGACCTCAGGTGATCCGCCCGCCTCAGCCTCGCAAAGTGCTGTGATTACAGGCGTGAGCCACCGCGCCCAGCCGCTAAATGAATCTTTTAAGATAGTATGCTATTGAGATTGTAACTGTATTGAAAACTGCAATAAAAAAATATGAAATTTGCAGTCATACCTAAATATTCATGTTTATACATCGTGGCTACTTAAGTTTTTAAAAGGAAATAAATACCTAGCATTGTTTGCCAAGATGAAGCAAAAGATTAGCTGAAGGGAGTATTTATTTGAGATAACAAAGAAGGCATCAGTGGATGATGGTTTGAACTCATATCTGTTATTTTCTTTAAAAACGTAAAACATAATCTGAAAGTCCCTGTCAATTGAATATTCTTATTTGACAGGGCAGAAACCCAGATATTTGATCATTTTACGTTTTCATTCATTCATTTTTCATCAAATATTTGTTGAGCCAGTATGAGGTTTGTGCTAGAGTTTCTAACTGGAAAGTGAGTTTTTGAGTAAAGATGACCAAGAAGTTGATGCACAGCCATCTTCTGATCTATGTGACATTACGCGTCTACAGCCAGAACAAAGATTTCTTTTAGCTCTTTTTAGAAGTCAGGGCTTGAAGATTAAAGCAAATTGCCGAGAGTTCATGAAAAATAGAAGGTGAGGCTGCCAGATACCCTTACTGTGGCTAATGTGAGAAAAGAAGAAAGCATTGCATGTATGTTCTTCCTTTTTATTCTGTGAGCTGTTTATTTTCTCTCTAGAAAAACTGTTCCAGTAAAAGCTAATTTGGGCAGGGTTTTTCCTCCCAAAGTAAATCAAACTATTTTTTCATTGTACCTTTCCACTGCCTTTTACAAAGCTCCTTTTACCTGTGCTGACACCACTGTGTTTTAACAGGAAACAGCTGCTACCCCCTTATCCCCGTCCCACTCCCATCTCCATCTCCGTTGCATCCTAGGATGGTCCACTCTGCCCTCAGCTTACAGGTTATGGTATGGGGTTTTCTTCTGACGGTCTTATCCCGTCGACTTGTCTGTTTTGTGACCAGAAGAGTTGAGGTAGCAAACATTTTTCAGAGTAGTTTGTTTCATTAAGACCCATTTGTAAACTTTTATCATGGAAAATGTTACACATGGCATTCATTTTGGTGTGTAGGTGTATATATATGTTTTCCATAATTCCTCTCTCATCTCTCCTCCCAATGGACTCTATTTGTTACAGCTAGTAAGTACTAATTAGGTATATTATATTTTAATTATCTCTATATTTCTTATTAGACTATGAATTATTTGAGAATAGTCTTACTATATACCTTGCATATAGTTGGCACTGAATAAATGTGTGCTGAATTTGAATTAATGCTGTCCATTTGCACTGTATGATTAAGTTTTAACAAATTATTTAATCAAAGTTCCATCAAGTGAAGTTGTCCTTCACGTTGGGCTGATTTTTAATTGAGTTGTAAAATAAAGAACTGTCATGCGAATTAACATTTTTTCCATTTTTATATCTCATTTTGAGTGTCAAAAAGTTTGAAACTGTTCTGTTCCTATTAAGGTCAGTAATAGTGAAATTGAGCAGACAGGGCCCAGCCTGAGACAGCATCCTGATTCATATGTGTAGTGTTTTTTTTTTCTTTGGCAAAAATTTGCCTCAGGACAGGAAGGGCATTAGACTTGTTTGAAAGAAGTCAGTGATCTCTGCGTGCTGGTGGACAGTTGTTTAATAGGCATGACTCATCTATTGAACAGGTTTAGAGGTAAACAGATAAAAACCATATTGCTTAACGGCTGTGCTGTCCTGGTCCCATGGAAAGCTGATTTGGTTTTAATGCTGCATAACTTTTAATGTAGATAATGGTGGAAAAGTTTTGAAAGTGAATTTTTATACCAACCAATTATTTCTCTTTTGTCCAATCCTGCAAGCAAAATTAAATTTGCTTTTTTAAAAAAATATGTGATATAACCACTTTGAGATGTGTGTACAACTTTTTATTGTCAATTCTGAACTTGCAATAATGAAAAATTTGGTGAAAAAGATTAAACTTGCTGATGAAGCAGTTAGTTTATGAGAGTGTTTCATAGATATCTGTATAAATCAGGCTTTTAATGAGCTTGTCCTTTCATTTGTAGGATGCTGGGATATGGTATTTATTCCACAAGGAACCTACTGGGGAATCCACTGGATTGCAGCTCTTGGCAAAACCAGAACTCACTCCATTGGGTATATTTTATAACAACAGGGTCCATTCAAATTTTAAGGTAGGCTTCTAAGTTTTAACAATTAGTACATGTGCTAGACAGTGTAAAAGATGAACTATTGTGATTATATTTTAGTCCACTTTGTGCTGCTGTAGTAGAATATCACAGAGTAGTTAACTTACAATGAACAGAAATTTATTTGGCTCGCAGTTCTGAAGGCTGGGAAGTCCAAGATCAAGGGGACAGCATCTGGTAAAGGTCTTCTTGCTGTGTCATCCGTGGTAGAAGGGCAAGGAGAAGTTGAGAGAGCGATAGAACAAATTTGCTGCCTCAACCTTTTTTATAAACAGCATTAATCCATTCGAGAGGGTGAACCCCTTATGACCTAAACATCTTAGGCTCTACCTCCCAATACTTTTGCACTTTCTAACACATGCTTTTTGGGGGATGTATTCAAACCATAGTAGATTATAGCTGAGAAATGTCAGTTTTTGGTAGAACTTGTCATCAGAAAAAGTAATTTGTAATTAAAAACAGACACCTAACCCCTCCCTGTTCAGGATATATATAGAGCATTCCATTTATACATACCTATTGCGCATACAGGTATGTGCAACACATACATGCACGTGTATGTAACCTGAATAATTACATAATGGATTTGATTCATGTGTCCTCATCCTCCCTCTTGTTTCTTGCCTTGCTTCATCTCTTCCTCCCTCTCAACTTCTTTCCAATCTTTAATGTCATTACCTGTTTCTAGGGAAGTACACATTCAATAATATGCTTCTGGGTGTTGATAAACATAATTCATCTCTTCTTTTGATTCACAGTGGCTGGTAGAGTGTCCTATTAGGCATTATACTAATTATATAAATAGTGAAATATTGCTTAAGAATAGTTGACCTAATTTAAAATGATACAGATCAAGTAACCTAAAGGCCATTAGGAGTTTCAATTTTTTCATGAAGTTTGGCTCTAACCCTTCACCCCCTGGTGATAAATACATGTGGTTTATTTTGTGCTCACAAGGAACTTTAATGTTTTTGTTACACGTATAATGCCCAGATCCTTTACCCTGATGTGACCCACACCACAGTTCAAGGAATACTTTGCATTTATGATACTCAGAGGATCCTTTAAAATCCCAAGTGTGTTACACTTTGAAGAGCTTGGAATCACTTGATGAAGACTTGAGGAAAAAACTATACAAAACTGACTTTCGTGAGCTGAATAGTTGGTTAAGTTAATGCTTATTGAAAGTAGCATTTCATAGTAGAAACCCTCAAATTTTCTTAATTGTAAATGGTATAAAAAGCACCTCATTCTAATTGATTTTTTTTTTTTTTTTTTTTTGAGACTGAGTCTTGCTCTGTCGCCCAGGCTAGAGTGCAGTGGTGCGATCTCAGCTCACTGCAACCTCTGCCTCAACCTCCTGAGTAGCTGGGATTACAGGATTACAGGCGTCTGCCACCATGGCCAGCTAATTTTTGTATTTTTAGTAGAGATGGGGTTTCACCATTTTGACTAGGCTGGTATTGAACTACTGACCTTGTGAACTGACTGCCTCAGCCTCCCAAAGGGTTGGGATTAGAGGCGTGAGCCACTACGCCTGGCCCCATTCTAACTGATTTTTAACGTGCAGTAATTTACTCAATTAATAAGAATATTACATTTAAATGACATGAGTGGATGATTAGGTGTTAATTTGTTAAATCTGGAAATGATTGTCCAGGATAATACTTTATAGACAAAGGAGATTGAATTCTTGGAGTACTCAAAAAGAAACATGTCATTTTGGAATAACTCATAAACACATACATGCACACACCCACATGTATGTGCACACACACGTGGTCCTTATGGCTTCAACTGCTGATGCCACCTGGATCTGTACTAGTCCAGGTTGGTCAGGCTTATCCTACTGGCTACTGAGTACCCTTTGAATGTCTTATGGACATAAATAAAACATGTTGTAAACTAAAATTCTTATTTTTAGGCCCAGACCTATTCCCATATGTCTGTTTCAGTGAATGAAACTACTACTCAACTGTGGCCTGAACTAAAAATATATGAGCTTTTATTGCTTTCATTCCCTCACCCACAGAATTTTATCAATTACAAAATGTTATCAATTCTACCTAGTAAATAATTCTCGCTCGCTTTATCTGTTTTCCACTGCTAGTATGGCCACAAGTCTAGATCATCTTTATTTCTCTTCTGGATTACTGGAATCATCTTCTACCTTATATGCCTCCTCTTTTTTTTTTTTTTTTTTTAATCCTCTTTCAATCCATTATCCATTTTACAGCTACAGTGACTTTTCCTGAACTCGCAGTTGGTTACGATGCATATATTAAATTCCTATTGTCCTGACTTCTGTAGCACATCAATTCCATGTGATCTGATGTTTGCTCCTCTTTAGTCTTCTCCATTATATTTCCTTCCTTCATACATTCTTATTTGTCCATCAAAGTTGTTTTTTTTTTCCTGGCTATTCCATGCTCTCTTGTCATCTCCAGACTTTTGTACAAACTATTCCCTTGAATTATTTTCTTTGGCTTTTCAGCTCCTTTCTCCCACCTCCTCCCCTGCGCCGCCAATCCATTCTTTCCATTCTTTTTTTTTTTTTTTTTTTTTTGAGACAGAGTCTTGCTCTGTCGCCCGCGCTAGAGTGCAGTGGCCGGATCTCAGGTCACTGCAAGCTCCGCCACCTGGGTTTACGCCATTCTCCTGCCTCAGCCTCCGGAGTAGCTGGGACTACAGGCGCCCGCCACCTCGCCCGGCTAGTTTTTTTGTATTTTTAGTAGAGACGAGGTTTCACCGTGTTAGCCAGGATGGTCTCGATCTCCTGACCTCGTGATCTGCCTGTCTCGGCCTCCCAAAGTGCTGGGATTACAGGCTTGAGCCACCGCGCCCGGCCCATTCTTTTGCTTGATTAATTTCTCTCCATCCTTCAGGTTTCAGCTTTAAGAGGTCATTTCTTTTAGGAGACATTCCCTGAATCCTCTCACCTTCACCCACAAAAAAGGCCTCCTCCAGATGCCCTTCTCTTCTGCGCAAGCCTCATCTGCTTCCTTTATCATATGCTTATCGTCTTGGATTGTAATTATTTATTTAATTGCATGTCTTTCTGCTAGTTTTTGTGTTAGCAACAACAAGGATCACCTTTTTCTTGTTAACTAATGTAAACACTGGGTGCCTACCAGTAAGTATTTGTTGAGTGACTAAATGAGTGAAATGAGTTAAATGAGTAGAAAATATCCAGGAAAGTAGCTGTTTTTTACAGTACCTTTGCTGTTGATTCCCTGCCCCACTTTTTTGGTAGAAGTGATAAGCTAAAATCTATTTTCATGAATCATTGTATATGTTGTTGTAAGTTGGGATTCATATTCATTCCAGTCCATTATTTATATTTTTCAGGCTGGCTTATTTATTGACAAAGGTGTCAAAACAACCAACTCTAGTGCTGCTGACCCAAGGGAATACCTCTGTTTGGACAACAGTGCAAGGTAAAGCTGGCTCTATTAAGTCACACCCAAGCTATACCTCGTCAAAGCAAAATTTTCCAACTGGAGCTTATTGTGCTCTTACTCTGGTAACACATTTAAAATGAAGTTTTAAAAGTTCAAAGAAGGGTTTCTTGAAAACCACTTATTCTGTTGTTCCAGGTCCTGTGACTGGGCTTTTATCTTATTGAAATACCAAAGAGATTGATGTTTTTCTCCTTTTTCATGGCTATAAATAGATGCTAGAGAGAGTTGCAGAAAGAGAAAGGAAGAAGAGGAGATATGTTGAGAAAGTTTCCAAATTTGGTGTGGAGTATGATTCATTGAAAAATAAGTTAAACTAAGATGTTTAGTCTAATCCTTGAAAAACCAAACCATATAGAATTTTTTCTTCGTGGTCAAAATGAACACTGCATTTAATATTTCAAAAGGAATGATCCTGAATTTGATAAGCAACCTGGTTCTGGTTCAGTCCTTTGTAGCCTCAGATTACATCATAGCCAGGCTCTAGTTTACTTTCTTTTGTAATCACAAAATGCATTAGATATGGATCCGCATTTCAGGAGAGTTCTCTTACATGCTATATGTGAGCCAAAATAAAGAAAATATCCCAGATGAAAATAAAATTTTCTGGAAAAGATGGCAACTTAAAGTCATATTCAGTAGAAACTGTACATATTATTATTTTCCATACTTCAAGTTGATTGACCAGTTTATAGAGTTAATAGGGCGCTAGATTTAATAGGCTTTGTTGACAGACACTTAGGAAAAGAATACCAGGCCTGATTGTTCTTCAGAGAATCAAGTAGGAAGCACACCATAGGTTGGTGAGCCTGACTTCATGGTGAGGCAGATTCTTGCGACACTTTAATGAGACATGAGATCAGAAGAAAACTGGGGAAGGTCTAGTGGGTATATTACTTGTCAGGATTCCTCAAACACCAAGTTGATCCTGAAATATTTTGATGCAATGATCAGATGGTATTTGAGAAACCCAGAAACTGTGGGCATTTTAAAAAATAAACACAAAGTACTGGATACCTAAAAGCTGATCAACAAATGAAGTGAAAAAATAGAGGAGATAAACTTAAGAAGAAAAAAGAAAAAAGAGTATATAGATGACAACAAATTATGAACTAAGAGGAGAATAGTAGCTGGCAAATAAAGAATTCTATCTAGAAGTTTACTGCTGCTTTTTCAGTTTTAAAGAGTTTATTATAATTGGTAGAACTAATGTAATTTATTATAATTGGTAGAAAGTAATGTCTTCTTTGCTTAGCGTTGCCAGAAAAATCCATAAACACAATTGATTCTCTTCCCTACCTTAAAAAATTACTTATCTCTGTATATATATTTATGTATAAGTATAGTAATGTGTATGTGTATATATGTACATGTATTTATATATATGAATAGAGGAGTAAATATATTTGAGTTCATTGATATTTTAATTAGACTTGACAATAAAACAATTTACTCATAATGGCTTAAGTAGTTCCTAACTAGGTGTGTGTATGTGATATTATGAAAATTGTTATCTTTCGTCTCTCCATTATTTATTTCTCTTACTAGTTTATAATTACATACATATTGATAAGGAATTGGACTCCATTTGGAAATTGTTATTGAAAAGAACTGATTATAGCAGAAAAGTAATGAGCTTGTGCATACACTGAACTAGTGTTTTGAATATGCTCATATATATATATTAATGCAATTTAGACATGGCAAAAATGATAAAAACTAGCATAAGTTAGTAATAAACCAACTCATGTATTAAACACCAGGCTTAGAGGATCCAGAGGATATTTAATCTGTTCCTCAAAGAGGAAGTTGACTCAGCAGTTAATCAGGGCCAGGCGTGGTGGCTTATGCTTGTAATCCCAGCACTTTGGGAGGCCAAGGTGGGTGGATTACCTGAAATCAGGAGTTCAAGACCAGCCTGGCCAACACGGTGAAACTCCGTCTCTACTAAAAGTACAAAAAATTAGCTGGACATGATGGCAGATTCCTGTAATCCGAGCTTCTCAGGAGGCTGAGGCAGGAGAATCACTTGAACCCAGGAGGTGGAGGTTGCAGTGAGCTGAGACTGTGCCACTGTGCTCCAGCCTGGGCAACAAGATGAGACACTGTCTCAAAACAAACAAACAAACAAACAAAAACCACCTGTTAATCATATAAGCCTTTTCTTTTGTCTTCAAGATGTGAAAATACAGGAATCCAGAGATGAAATATTTTAACTCAAGAAAGCTCTTGGTTTGAAATTAAGGAAATTTCATCTAAAAGAGTGAAAGGGTATTAGAACCAACTAGTACATTTAAAGCAGAGGACAATTAAGAGACGGTTGAGCAGTGCGCTGAAAACTCAACGATGATTTTTAAAAATCAGGAAAATTAACTATTTTCTATATGCCAAGTGGGAAAGAAGATAGAAATAAAGGGTATCAAAGCAAATGGTCATTTACTGATTATTTTTTTTTTACCTCCCTGTACAAGCGCCTGGGCGCTGTGGGGGTGTCGTGATTGATTTGTATTGATAGGAAGTTCAGAAAAGTTGAGATGGTTACAGCAGAGAATCAGATGCTGCCTTATAGTTTTTTTTTTTTTTTTTTTTTTTTTTTTGCTTTCTTTTAGAACAATGTGTCTCCTTTCCAGAACTCTTCCATCTGCTTAGTATTATGTAATGACTACAAAGCTGTTTGGCAGAAACTACAATGCCAGAGAATAGATGTTGGCTTAGAGTCAAACTTTTTACCTCTTAAGTCAGAGCTAGTTAGGGTAAGGGGACTTGGGCCATATAATCTAAAGATGGATATGATACTCTTTATCTTTGCTGCTACTGCCCCAGTTTATACCACAAGTGCATCTATCTGAAACACATGAGGATCCTTCTGACTGGTCTCCTTAGAGTCCATTCTTTATAATCCATTCTTCAAATAATAGTCAGTGATCTGTTAAAAGAACAAAAAAGAAATTTGGTCACATCCCTTCCTTGATTTCATGCTTCCATTTACTTCCCATTGGATTTCCAATGGAGACCCAGATCTTTACCTAACCTTTGCCCTCCTCTTTATTCTGTGTCCCTTGCTTCTTTCTCTCCAGCAGACTTCCTTGCTATTCCTGAGCATGCTAAGCTCTCTCATGCCTAAGGACATTTGCACTTGCTATTCTCTCTCCATAACTGCTTCTGGCATCATATCCATTTAGTGAGCACCTACTGTGTGCCAACAGCTGTGGTGTTAGCATTAGGCAAATGATATTTCCTCACTGGTTGAAAATCTCTACCTGCTGAACTGGTTTTTGAAAAGCTGTGATTTTTTTTTTTTCTTCCATTTGTTTTGTAAGATTAAGATAAAAATGATTTTTTTTTTTTTTTTTAAAATAGGTGGCCTTGTGAGGCCATTTGAGTATTTTGAGTATTTGAGCATGATGGGGCTATTTGAATATTTGAGTTGTTATAGTGGACAGTTTTTGACACCAAGTGTTTTGACCTTTTCACTAAGGTCCTTGTAACTGTTTTAGAGAGAAGAAAAAGAAAAGGTGAAGTTCAGTCTTTATAATAAATATGTTAATTAAATGCAGTCTGGTCGGGCACGGTGGCTCGCACCTGTAATCTCAGCACTTTGGGAAGCTGAAATGGGTGGATCACCTGAGGTCAGGAGTTCAAGACCAGCCTGGCCAACGTGGGGAAACCCCATCTCTACTAAAAATACAAAACTTAGCTGGGCGTGGTAGCATCTGCCTGTAGTCCCAGCTACTTGGAAGGCTAAGGCAGGAGAAAAGTTTGAATCTGGGAAGCGGAGCTTGCAGTGAACCAAGATTGTGGCCAGTGCACTCCAGCCTGGGTGACAGAGTGAGACTCTGTCTCAAAAAAAATAAAACATAAAATATAAAAAAAAATAGTCTATTTTAAATTTAGGCATTTTAATGATATTAAACCCAGTTTTGTCTACATGTAAATACTTAACCAGCATACAACTCAAATTATACTCTAGTTCACATATATGTATGTTGAAATATATTATTAATTTATTAAATAAGTTTACATTAGTAACATGTACCTTAAGGATTTGTAAAGACATGCCAGACTTCTTGATCTGGGTGTTTTTGGAAATGGCTTTTATGCAATAATATTCTGCAGTGTCCATTTTAATTGATTTTTCAAAAACGAACTAAGAAGATATAAAAGCAGTTGGGCTGGCCGGGCGCGGTGGCTCAAGCCTGTAATCCCAGCACTTTGGGAGGCCGAGACGGGCGGATCCCGAGGTCAGGAGATCGAGACCATCCTGGCTAACACGGTGAAACCCCGTCTCTACTAAAAAATACAAAAATCTAGCCAGGCGAGGTGGCGGGCGCCTGTACTCCCAGCTACTCTGGAGGCTGAGGCAGGAGAATGGCGTGAACCCGGGAGGCGGAGCTTGCAATGAGCTGAGATCCGGCCACTGCACACCAGCCTGGGCGACAGAGCGAGACTCCGTCTCAAAAAAAAAAAAGCAGTTGGTTCTCTGGAAACTTGTGTGCAAATAAATGTAATTTCTTCTTTGAATCTTTAAAATGTAAATAAGTTGTATCTTAAGAATTTTTCATTTGTTTTGGTCAAATTTAAATTCTGCTTCTTGACAGCTAATTCCTATGGCTTTTGTATTACATTTTTAAAAATTCTTTTTTTACCCCCTAGATTTCGACCTCATCAGGATGCAAACCCTGAAAAACCACGTGTTGCTGCTCTAATCGACAGGCTAATTGCTTTTAAAAATAATGATAATGGAGCTTGGGTCAGAGGAGGAGATATCATCGTTCAAAATTCAGCGTGGGTATTCTCAACCAAGTTATTATATGATGACACTGATGTATTTTCAGATTTTTTTAAAAGCCGGTAGCATGAAAATACAGTGATGATTCTTGGAATCATATTATTATTATTGTTATTATTATTATTATTAATAAACAGGACAAGCTCTAAGGAAGTATGCTAGAGTTGAAAGACTACAAACGTTTGAGGTAGTCTCATTCTGGTGCTTTTTTTTTTTTTTTTTGAGACAGAGTCTCGCTCTGTCGCCCAGGCTGGAGTTCAGTGGCTGGATCTTAGCTCACTGGAAGCTCCGCCTCCTGGGTTTACGCCATTCTCCTGCCTCAGCCTCTCGAGTAGCTGGGACTACAGGCGCCCGTCACCATGCCTGGCTAGATTTTTTTTATATGTTTAGTAGAGACGGGGTTTCACTGTGTTAGCCAGGATGGTCTCGATCTCCTGACCTCGTGATCCGCCCGTCTTGGCCTCCCAAAGTGCTGGGATTACAGTCTTGAGCCACTGCGCCCGTCCTCTGGTGCTTCTATTGGAACAGAACTTGTCCAGTGACATGAGAGTTTTTGATGAAATTGAACAGAAACCGGGAATTTAACTTGATATAACAAGTATGGTCTATGTCAGAGAGCTAAATAAAACTACCTGGATCTTTTCCCTTCCTCTTGAAAACTCCTTAGTTTTTCTGATGCTCTTCTATTGCCATTCAAAATAAAAGCTTTATAATTCCACCTCAGTTGACTTATGCCTTAACATGACTTGAGGCAGTAAGTATCTCATTTTTTTTCCCATTTGTATAATTTTAGGAGTGGTCTCATGCATGTTGAGCTAAGATTTAGTGTTCAACAGTCTAGAAAAATGTGTGTGTGTATTTTTTTTTCTGGCACTGAAATTAGCGTCTTGGCATTTCACGTCATTTCTGCCTTTTTTCATCCAAAAAACTGATATTGTATTGAATCTGTAGAAATGGCTTCAGAATCATATACCACAGTCTAATTGTTTTTAAAACATAGTTATGAAAATAATAATTATAGCTTATACTTTAATACACTGCTTACTGTTTGCCAGGCACTGTTCCAAACATTAGAAATTATTATTTTTTGAGACAGGTTCTTGCTCTGTCACCCAGGATAGAGTGCAGTGGTGCAGTCATAGCTCCCTGCAGCCTCAACTTTCTATGCTCCAGCAATCCTCTCACCTTAGCTTCCCGAGTAGCTGGGACCACAGGCATGTGCCACAACGCCCTGCTAATTTTTAAATTTTTTGGTGGAGACAGGGTGTCCCTGTATTGCCCATGCTGGTCTTCCTGAGATCAAGCGATTTTCCTGCCTCAGCTTCCCAAAGTGTTGGGATTGAGCCACTGCACCTCGCCAACACTAGAAATTATTTAGTGTGTTTAATACTCTCAAGAATCCTATGAGGAAGGTTATATTTTCATTTCAACTTATAAATGGGAAAAGTGAGAGAGAGAGGTTGAGTAGCTTGCCGAAAGTCACACAACTATAATTGGCAAAGCCAGGATTTGAACTGGGTGCCCTCACTACAGATTTTGTGCTCCTAGTTACTGTGAAATCAAATTTTTGTGTGGTAGTGTAGAGAGTAAATATTGGGACCTCCTGGATTTCATGATAATTAAATATTGAGAGAATTACCTCTTTTTACATAATATGGTGAATTAAAATGTTCTTCATTTTCTTTTCTTTTACAGATTTGCAGATAATGGAATAGGACTGACCTTTGCCAGGTTTGTAATTGCTTAAAAATACTTATTTTAGAGCTTTAAGTTAAATAACCCTTGATTTTTTTTTTTCTGATAATACACAGGAATGTTTTATCATTTTTTAACATAAAAAAATTAGCACCCTCTTCCTGATACCACTAGAGGGCCAAAAATACATTTTTTCTTGATTAATTGAATTCATACCAAAGTACTAGGTTAATATAGCTGGAATTTCACAGAAGGATAATTTTTGCTTGGAAGAAAACACTTTTGATTTAGACTAAAGTTCTTAAAAAGTAGCGGAATAAAGGAAGGGAGTAAAAGTAGGGAGAAAATTAAAAAACTAATATTTTCTTTTTTATAAGCTGCTCTAATTTAGCAACAGTCTTTAAGAACTAAACTTTTTGTTCTATATGTTTTTCTACAGATAATAGTCATTCTAGTTGTCATGCTAAACACGCTTGTCATTTAATTCTTATAGTCAGGACAAGTTTGTTCTCCTCATTTTCAGTGTTGTTGCCTGAGACTAGAGCAATCAATTATTGCTGCTAAATTAAAGTTTGTTTACATGTAGTTTGTAAATCATGTATTAATTCATATGAGGGCTGGGCGTGCCGGCTCACACCTGTAATCCCAGCACTTTGGGAGGCCGAGGCGGGTGGATCAGAGGTCAGGAGATCAAGACCATCCTAGCTAACATGGGGAAACCCCGTCTCTACTAAAAATACAAAAAAATTAGCCGGGCATAGTGGTGGGCGCCTGTAGTCCCAGTTACTCGGGAGGCTGAGGCAGGAGAATGAGGCGTGAATCCGGGAGGCGGAGCTTGCAGTGAGCTGGGATTGTGCCACTGCAGTCCATGCTGGGCGACAGAGCAAGACTCCATCTCAAAAAAAAAAAAAAAAAAAAAATTAACCAGGCGTAGTGGCATGCCTGTAATCTTAGCTGCTCTGGAGGCTGAGGTGGGAGTATCCTGTGAGCGCGAGAGTTCAAGGTTGCTGCTCCAGCCTGACCGACAGAATGAGACCCTGTCTCTTAAAAAAAAAAAATTACATATATATATATATTTATATATATGTGTGTATATATATAGTAAGAGGGGTATATGTATGTATATATATTGAACTATAAGTAGGTACAGGTATTTTTATAGTTTAAAAGCAATTTCAAGGCTGAGTGTGAGGGCTCATGTCTATATTCCCAGTATTTTGGGAGGCTAAGGCAGGAGGATCACTTGAGGCCAAGAGTTCAAGACCAGCATGGGCCACATAGCAAGACCCTATCTCTACAAAAATTTTAAAAAATTAGCTAGGCGTGGTGGCATGCATATGTGGTCCCAGCTACTTGGAAGGCTGAGGTGAGAGGATTGTTTGAGCCCAGCAGGTCAAGGCTGCAGTGAACCATGTTCTTGCCATTGTACTCCAGCTTGGGCGACAGAGTGAGAACCTGTCTCAAAAAAAAAAGCAGTTTCTGAAGACTTGTGAATATGTATTAGAGAAAGCTATTGACTTCTTTTAAAACTTTTAGCTTTTCAGTTATAGCATGCCTACATTTGGGAATACATTTAAATTTTCTAGAGAAATGTAGCTAATGATTGTTCTCATGTTAACAGTGATGGAAGCTTTCCAAGTGATGAAGGTTCTAGCCAAGAGGTATCTGAATCTCTCTTTGTTGGGGAGAGCAGGAATTACGGCTTTCAGGGTGGTCAGAACAAGTATGTAGGCACTGGAGGAATAGACCAGAAGCCTCGGACATTACCCAGGAACAGGTAAGCATTGCTTTAGCTATAGAGTGTCAAATTTAAGCAGTAAAGGAAAACCTAATCCTCAGGGAAGTTTCTGTAATAATCCTGGATGGCTTGGTTCCTACTGTGAGACTCTTTTCCTATTTTATTATTTATTACTACTACTTCTACTGCTACTGCTACTACTATTATAATTATTATGTGTATTATCCTCCTGAAATTTTGGAGCATTAGTTATTAAACATTTCATAGATTTAATGATCAATTTTATAACAAAGAAACCTGTCTTGTTTCTCATTCCTTATATAAGACCTTATATGAACTGTTTTCTTCTTCCTTCTTGAGCCATAGAAAGTTGCCAAACCCTAAACTATGACATTAGGTCAGTTTTTCCTCAATGTGTGTTGTTGGTTTTCAGAAATAGCTACTGGAAAAAGGAAATTACCTACTGAAAAAGAGTCCTAGGAAATGAGAGTTGATTGATGCCAAAGTTAACTCAAAACCCCTCCACGGCTGTCTAATGAATGGCGGTTTAAATGTTGAAGGGAATGGGTAGGCTCTTGGCATGTTTTCTGTTGTCATCATCATCACAGAGTCATTAAAATTGTACTTAGCACGTCTTCAAAGCTTTAAGGAAACTATTAACTAATAATTCATATCTCAGTTCTGAGGCACAGTTTGGACTTCTCATGTTACTTGTGAGAAAACCAGGTAGAAAAATATTCAACAGTGTTTTTAGGCCTCACATCTGAGCCCATGTCATAATTCTTCAAGAGTCAACTCCCCTAGAGGAGTACTATTGCTGGATGTTGGGCTGGAACAAGGCAGAGGAATGGGGCAAACAGACTGCTAGCTTTGGGGAGTAGTGGTGCAGAGCGAGGACTCGGAGGAGAGCTGTACTATTTGCTGGAGAAAGGTCACTATGCTTGGCTGCTCACCTCTTGTGCTTGTCGTTGTGGAATATTGAGCACTGCTGTGTGCTACACTCTGTGTGGAGCTCTTGTTAGCCCTTAGAAGCCACTGGGAAAAGAACCTCATGGATGTTTTAATCGCTAACGTGTATTAAATGCTTATGATATGTCAGACCCTGTTATAAATATATTTACTTAATCCTCACAAAGCTCAATGAGATAGGCGCTGCCAGCATCCTGTTTTACAAATGAGTATTTTACTAAAGGTAGAGGAGGTGGAATTCAAACCCAGTTAGGTTGTCTTCAGTTCTGTGCTCTTCACAATTAGGCTCTTGCTGCTGCTTCTAACGTGTCAATTTTTTAAAAAGCTGTATTGGTTGGCATATGGGCTGCGATGTGATGGTGGCCAAATCAGTTCCACTCTGTGTTTTGTATTGACCTCCAGTTTTATTTCAAAATGCTTTTTGCTGTTTGGTAAGGAGGATTTTCCAAAATCAAAATTTCTCATTAATTAATGGAATCTGCTTTAATCTTATGATATCTTTACAACCTGTGTTAGTCCATTTTCACACTGCTGATAAAGACATACCTGAGACTAGACAATTTAAAATCAAAAGAAAGAGGTTTATTGGACTTACAGATCCACATGCCTGGGGAGGCCTCACAATCATAGCAGAAGTCAACGAGAGCAAGTCACATCTTACGTGAATGGCATCAGGCAAAAAGAGAGAGCTTGTACAGGGAGACTCCTGTTTTTAAAACCATAAGATCCCGTGAGACCCATTCGCTATCATGAGAACAGCACGGAGAAGACCTGCCCCTATGATTCAATCATCTCTCACTGAGTCCCTCCCACAACATGTGGGAATTATGGGAGCTACAAGATGAGATTTGGGTGGGGACACAGAGCCAAACCATATCACAACCTTTTCTACAGGGGAGAACCATGTTGAGATGTACGCTTAGAAATATTAAATACATCATGTTGTGAAGGGTTTTAACTAGGCTATTTGCTTTTCTTGCTAGCATATATGCTTTTGCTGTAAAACATTGCCTAGTTGTAGAATAATTCGTTGCTATAGAGATCCTCTGCCATGCAGTTAAAGAATTAAGGAATTCAGAATATTACCAGTTCCTATACATTAAGTATGGTTATTGATTTGTGATTAGTAGGCTAAGGAGTTTGTGTTTGAACAGAAAGGGGGAAAATGAATAAAACAAAATTCTCAGTCTAGCTAAACCTTTTGACATGGTAAGCCTTGAGGGCTCATGCTTTCACACTTTTAAGTGTATCATTTTACCTTTGTACTATCATTTAGTGGCTTAAGGGTCAGTTCCCTGCCTAAGCAAAGGCTTGTCTTTTGTTCTCATGGCTGGAGATTTGGAAACAAAGACCAGAGTATCTGAGGTACCAAATAAAAGATCTTAACTGAGTTGATTCTAGGAAAACAAAGTCACCTCTTCAGAGAGGTGACTGTCTAAAATAGCATCTTTCTCCCCACCCAATCCATCATAACGTTGTGTCTTATGGTCTCTATAGCACTTATTTTCCGAAATGATCCTTTGTTTTTCTGTTTGTCTTTCCTGCTACAGCGTATGTTTCATTTGATCAGGGATCTTGTTTTGGTTCCCATTGTATCCTAGAATTTTGCATAGTGCATACAGGATATTTAGCTGTATTCATAAAACGAGTTAATGAAGTGCTGCTAAGGGGACAGCCCATGTGCATTAAACAAAATCTTGTATTTCCACAGGACATTCCCAATTAGAGGCTTTCAGATTTATGATGGGCCCATTCACCTCACCAGGAGCACTTTCAAAAAATATGTGCCAACTCCAGATAGGTACAGCAGTGCAATTGGCTTCCTCATGAAGAATTCCTGGCAGATAACCCCCAGGAATAATATCTCCCTCGTGAAGTTTGGTCCACATGTAAGTATGTTCTGTAGTTCCTATGTAGTGACTATGGTGAGAAAAGGAGGAATAGCACATTCCCAAAGACAAAAATGCAAAGGATTTGCACCGAGTCTGTATAAGTGGGAGGAAAAACACACACACAGGCAGCTCCTAATTCCATGCACACTCTCCCATTGAGTTCAAGGTGAGAACAGAAGTCCCGTGTGACTTGGGGTATGTTTGACATTCAAGTCATACCTTGATAGAGAAAATGACTTCAAGTGATGATACAGAAATTGTAGAGTTTTATAGGAACAAGAGGATATACAAGTTTGGAAAATTCAGTGAAATATGCTGGTTGGGTAGTCCATTTCCACTAAGAGATTTGGGTCCTTCCTGCTATTTTACTTGTCTGAGGGCTGTTCTTCTGGGGAACTAGAGGATAAGAGGTTGGGAATAAAGCAGAATACTGTGACAGTGTGATATAAATTAGGTTATTTCTTTTTTCTTTTCTGTTTTTTTCCTTTGAGGCAGGGTCTCACCCTGTCACCCAGGCTGCCGTGCAGTGATGTGAATGGTGGCACAATCATGGCTCACTGCAGCCTTAACCTCCTGGGCTCAAGCCATCCCCCACCTCAGCTCCCTAAGTAACTGGATCTACAAGCATATGCCACCACATCTGGCTACTTAAAAAAAAAATTTTTTTTTTAAATAGAGAAAGGGCCTCATTAACCTGGGCTGGTCTTTAACTCCTGGCCTCAAATGATCCTCTCAACTTGGCCTCCCAAAGTGCTGGGAATATAGGTGTGAGCCACTGCACCTGGCTGAAATTGGGTTACTTCTGATATAAACTGTTGGAAGGTTTTTATGAAGATTGCAGATAGACTGTAAAAATTACCATTTACAGTATAGTAGCCCACAGGAATTGTTTTCTTACCAATTTCACCAGTATCACCTGTACCTGTAACACACAGGACGATCTGATTACATGCCCCCAGGCTTTCATCATCTTGCCAGTTCCATGATGGCAGTGGCACAAGAAAGAGAAGTATCAGGACATCTAGCTCCCGGCTCCCACAGGCAGCCACACCTGGAAAATAAATCATCATTCTCTCATTCATATCTACCCACAAACTTTATAGTTGCCTAATTTAAAATAGAGCTTGATAGGTTTATCAAAGTCTATGTCTGGTTTTCTACAACAGCTTGGGCGTGGATCAGAGGCACAGGTACAAATTGGAGTGTCAGCTTGGTTGGCTGGTTCTTTCTTAGGCCATGTGGCTCCAGGGGAGGGGTAGGACTAGGCTGGTAGATGGCATCCACATAAATCAGCAGGATGAGTCTAGGATCACCTGTCCGGTATGGAGACTTGCTGTTTCCTTACTGCCCACGTGGACCTCCCCGTAGTTCTCCATGTATCGCGATCACTGGCATAGGCATACTGAAAAGCGGTTTGTTAGACACTGTATTTGTTGTCCTAAAGTTATAACGGCGTAAGACAATCCATAGTGTTTAAGTCCAGCAGTTCATCCAGTCTGGAGTTTTCTATGGTGGGGGTGCTCTGAAGCTTATAAAGGGAGCAGTTTGCAAAATTTGCTTTACTTAAAAGGGTGGAAAATATGCTGTAAACTTTTATCAGATTTAACCACGTAGGAAAAGAGAAAAAGTGTGAAACCAAGAACGTGCATCTACTTGCCTAGATGTCACAGTTTTCCATTGAGTTGCTTATCGTTTAGATGTTCTGTTGATTTAAAAACACCCCAGGGCAAAAAGTGCATAAAAGCATTTAAGAGATGTATCTGCGTGACTTGAATAGCGTTAGTATTATATAATTTACTGTTAATAAGAAGCAGCTAAAGGCTGTAAAACATGTCACCTGCAGCCCATTTTGCAGCTGTGCATTATGTGTTTGATAAAGGCTTTAAGTAAACTCCACTGGATGTGAAAATTATTGAGCTGAGTTTGGTCTGTATTGAGGAGTAAGATAGTAGTATGGGCTTTTTAGCAGATTCAAGTGAGTTTATCAGTAACTCAGCCATACTAAGCCAACACTTAAACTGTGTTTCTGTTTTGACCTGTACTTATCTGTTTATTTTTTTGATGAGGGGGGAGTCATATGAACAAGTAACTAAAGCATTTGGAGATAAAATGATTAACTAGCTCTGAAGATAACCTGTCATAGATTTTTATTTCATTGAGGTATAATTTACATATAGGGGAATGCACAGATCTTACATGTACGGTTTATAATTTTTAACAAATGTATGTGACTACATAGTCTCCCTTGAGTTTTGTCTGGGGAACAGGTAATAGGTTTTAAGTGGGGAAAAGAAGAGTACAAATAAAGATGATGTTTAGCATTTGCCCATTAAATAAATAAAGATGACGTTTAACATTTGCCCATTAAATACCATAAGGTTTTGGGAAATTCCCCCCAACCCCAATATGTCATTAATTGAGTAGAAAACTCAGGTTGACTTGAGTGCCATAGCTGAACTATCAACTATAACTCAGAACTGCTCTAACCTTAAAGCAATCACAGTGGATCTGCAGTCAGGTCACGGCAGGGGATGCTGAGATGGCAGGAGCCCTCGCTTTGTGATGTCTTTCTTTTTCACTGTGGTCAGGTCTCTCTGAATGTCTTTTTTGGAAAGCCTGGTCCCTGGTTTGAAGATTGTGAGCTGGATGGTGATAAGAACTCCATATTCCACGACATTGATGGCTCTGTGACAGGATACAAGGATGCTTATGTGGGAAGAATGGACAACTACCTGATCCGCCATCCAAGCTGTGTAAATGTTACTAAGTGGAATGCAGTGATCTGCAGCGGGACCTATGCACAGGTAGGCTTAGCAAACGTATAATGCCCACGTTCCTGCCAGCTCCTGCCAGCACTGCTTCTGTGAGAAGTACTCTTCAGCTTTTCAGTGTGATTGACATTTTCCAAAGTGTGATCTATCTTCCTGTCATGTCCTGTCCTTTCTTTTCTTTCTTTTGATTCATTAGGAGTCATGGACTCCTGGAATTTTTCTTAAAACTCCCCAACTCCAGATCTATTTAAGAGGTGAAAAAGTGAATCCCAGAGAGAACAGCTGATTTACCCTGGGTTAAAGTGGTTGGAACATAGTTGGGGCGAGAACCCGTGTTTCTTGACTCTTAGGTTTTCTTGCCACACTACAGCTATGCCCTCTGAGAGGTATTTTTATCCGTTGCTTTCGGGGTCATTAATCTCTACTTAAAGACTCTGACTTTTGAGCAAAATATCAGTAGGTCACATGAAAAGTGAGATATTCCCGGGGACAGAGCTGGAGATTAGGAGTGAGTGGATAAGAAAGGAATCCAAGGAAAATTTCCTAATTATATTATGATATAATGTCTATGAAAATATGGAGATCATATACATTGAGAAACACCTCTTTGAAGACATTAAGCATTAATGTGTATTAACTTGATGCCTAGTATAAGAGGATGAACTAATTTGCAAGGTTGTATATATGGTTAAGAGCACAGACTCTAGAGCTAGACTGCCTGGGTTTGAATTCTGGCTTTGTTATTTTCTAAAGTATGCATTGGGCAAGTTGATTAACTACTCTATGTCGGTGCACAATGGGGATAATAGTAATTACTCTCATGGGAGGCTGTTGTGAAGATAGAGTATATGCGTATATGTAAAGCATTTAGCATAAGGCCTGACACATAGTTCAGTGTTTTTCTGCTCTTAGTATTATTTAAGGAGAAGAGCAGTAAGTTGCAAAGGTGATTTTAATAGTCAAATTTTGGTGGGTGGAAGAGATTGCAGAATGGAGGTACCAGTTGCCCAGGATTTTGAAAAGAGAAGATCTTCCCCTCGCGCTCTGCCCCATGCAGACAATTAAAGGGTGGGGATTTTTTTTTTTTTTTTTTGAGACAGAGTCTTGCTCTGTCACCCAGGCTGGAGGGCAGTGGTGCTATCTCAGCTCACTTATAGCGCCACCTCCCGGGTTCACACCATTCTCCTGCCTCAGCCTCCCAAGCAGCTGGGACTACAGGCACCCATCACCGTACCCGGCTCATTTTTTTGTATTTTTAATATAGACAGGGTTTCACCGTGTTAGCCAGGATGGTCTTGATCTCCTGACCTCATGATCCACCCGCCTCGGCCTCCCGAAGTGCTGGGATTACAGGCATGAGCCACTGCACCCAGCCAGGATTAAATAATAGACTGTAATCCCAGCACTTTGGGAGGTTGAGGCGAGTGGCTCACCTGAGATCTGGAGTTCAAGCCCAGCCTGGCCAACATGGTGAAACTCCATCTCTACTAAATAGAAAAAATTAGCCAGGTGTGGTGGTGGGCACCTGTAATCCCAGCTACTTTAGGGGCTAAGGCAGGAGAATCGCTTGAACCTGGGGGCGGAGGTTGCAGTGAGCTGAGATCGCACCATTGCACTCCAGCCTGGGCAACAAGAGCGAAACTCTGTCTCAATGATAATAATAATAATAATAATAATAATAATAGATAATAAAAAGCTTTTAGTCTTTTTGAAGCTACAGTTTTGGCTAAAGTTCTTGCCAGCCATGCGTTTTCATGCATGTGTGCATACATCTGTCTGTCTGTCTTAAAGTGGCAGGTACGCACTAATGAAAACGTTATATTTTTTAAGTGATCATAAATGTTTCTATAAAATATGTGGTTATGGTAGCTCTTTTATAAATTACCATTGCGACTATCAATGTGACATATTTTTCATTTATTCAACATTTACTCAGTAAAGCATTCAGTCCTCTGAATATCTAATGTATTTGAGAATAGTAACCTGATCTATATTACAAATCAGAGTAGTAATTCTGTTTTTATTTATAGATGAAGAAAGAAAGAAGTCGTCTAATACTCCTCAGGGGGCACTGGGAATGGTAGGACCACAGACCAGAAATTTACTCCTGTGAATTTGAAATTTGGGCCAGAACCCAGATCTGCTGCCATTTGTTGTTACTTAGAAATGATGTAGTATGCCAAAAATGGGAGCAATTGGATCTCGAGATAGAATGATCATTATTTAACTATTTGTAAATATTTTTTAGTGGAATATGTACTTTTTTTTTTTTGAGACAGAGTTTTGCTTTTGTCGCTCAGGCTGGAGTGCAATAGCACTATCTTGGCTCACTGCAACCTCCAGCTCCCAGGTTTAAGCAATTCTTCTGCCTCAGCCTCCCAAGTAGCTGGGATTATTATGGGCGTGTGCCACCACGCTTGGCTAATTTTTGTATATTTAGTAGAGATGGGGTTTTACCATATTGGTCAGGCTGGTATCGAACTCCTGACCGCCAGTGATCCGCCTGCCTCAGTCTCCCAAAGTGCTGGGATTATAGGCGTGAGCCACTGCGGCTGGCCGAATATGTGCTTTTTGATGACCTGAGGGATAAAGGTGCTCAGGGAGAAAGATGGTGATATAGGGAGAGTTAAGGTTACTAAGGCAGGAGGCAGATATGCAGTGTATGTATAGCCTCATATACACACACACACACACAAATGTACATATAAATATACATATACATAAATATATATAATTAAATATATGTTAAACATAAATATATGTTTAAATTAATATATATTATATATCAAATATATACTTAAATGAAGACAATCAATAGTCTTAAAAATGTTTCCTGTCTATTTTAAATCTTTAAGTGGTGTCAGAAGAGTATTAAATAATTGAGGTAGTTAAAAAGGACGTAAAATTGAGGAGTCAATATCAATAAGATTATAGAAATAACAGGGAAAAATACAGCAGTATTGTAGATTAAATGTCAATACTCTGCAGCTGCTTTAATATTCTGGAGAATTTGGTTACAGATACTGATTTGTTTTAGGAGATTTGTTCTAAGAATTTTCCTTTGTAGGATACATTTGGGGATGCCTTTTTTTGGCATGGCAAGTAGCTCTAATGCCACTGGAATACGTTCAGGACTTTCAAATTTGTCTCAGTTTAATATGTTTTTTCAGTTGTTGCACAGTACTTTATAACTTTTTTTTTTTTGGAATGGGTGAAAAATGGCTTTGTGGGCTGACGTAGGTCATGGAAAATTGAAAGCCAAAACTCTAAGATATATAAATTTTTCATCTCTTGGTTTAGAGGAAAGTCTCTTAGATTTGAGTAGAGGATATCAGTTTTCACATTAGTTGACTAATTTTTTTGTATGTGTGTTCTTTAGACTGAGAGATTTCTTTGACAAGCTGTATAAGCCACAGAAGTTTTATATTCTGATGAATAAGCTGGCCTGTAGTGGTGGAAGCGATGATGAAGATCTTGGCTAGCAGAGCACATGGTCTGTTTTTACCATTTCTGGTTTAAGTCAGCTGCACTATAAGTGGCTTAGGATGTAGTTGGCCGCTGCTCACTTAGTCTGGCACAGATCATAGAATCTCCCTTTTCAAAGTCGAGACACTTGACTTTGTGCTGAAAATGTCTGTTTAGCTATTTAAATGTTCATTTTCTTCCCTTCTTGATTATTTTTTCAAGGTCTATGTACAGACATGGAGCACTCAGAATCTTTCTATGACCATTACACGAGATGAGTATCCGTCCCACCCTATGGTGCTCCGAGGTATTAATCAGAAGGCTGCCTTTCCACAGTACCAGCCTGTGGTCATGCTGGAGAAGGGATATACCATCCACTGGAATGGGCCAGCACCACGGACTACGTTTCTATACCTCGTCAACTTCAACAAGTATGTTTCTGTTACTGTTGTTTCAAATAGTTGAGCAAGCAGTAATTTAGTGGAGAAAAAGAATAACTTACATCTCCTTTGCAGCAAACAAAGAAAGCTAATTTTATGTACTTTGCTTCTTTTGTGAGGAGGCTGTATATTTTATGTTTAGGGAATTAAGAGATTATACAAATTGAATCCTGTCATTTCAAAAGCATTTTTTTTTCTCTGTGATCAAGTTATTATGCACATTAAGACATTCAACAATAGGTTTTAATATAGTCTGCTGAATGCTTTAATTCCCTGTAGCTGGGATGGGAAGTAGTTTTCTATGCAGTTCCAGTGGAACATTTGCTTACCTGAAAAATTAAAAGATTTTTGAGGCTGAGTTTAGACATGTCAGAAGAAAGTGGTGGGACGGGTTAGTAATGCCTGTAGGGGCAAGAAGTGAAAGAGTTGGGACATGAAGGCCAGGTATTTGCTAGCCCTGCCTGAAGGCACTATTTTATCCCTTCTTGATTTCTCATTTGTCTGTTCTAATATCACATGCAATCCAAGGCGCTATTTTTATAATTGATTTATTCAAGTGTTTATTGTGTGTGAGTTGACATAAAGATGAATGAGAGAAGTACTTGCCTTCTAGGAGTTCACAGTAGACAGGTAGAAAAAACTCAAAAACCAAAGCTATTTTTTAGTGGACAAATGATAGAGCAACTATTAAACAATTCTGCCTAAAGGAGTTGAGCCAGGCTGAGGTGAGGAATGATTCTGATGAAGCAATCCATCTTGTTCTATTAATAAAAGCAGTGTTGGGAAGGGCCAGTTCTCCTGGGGGGAAATGATGGATTCAATGTGACGGGGACATAGAGTGTATCAGAGGAAGTGACAGAAGGTGAAACTAGGAATGTGGGATGGGACTATTTAGAAAGAGAGGGGTAAGCCACATGTATCTTATCAATCTAGATACATGTGGATATTAACCCATGCGACTCCATGAAACTACTGAGATATATACCTGAAAAATTGAAATGGCTTGTTCACCTGAGTTGTCATCAAGCCCTGACTTGTCAGAACACTCTTAAAACATCCAGTTGAAATGAACGGAGTAGGACTAGAGCATATAGGAATTCAGCTTTAAGCAAGTCACCTCCAAGGATGGTGAACATTGTGGCAGATGCCCTTGTTCTGAGATTGTTAGGATTCTGGCATGTGCTCTGAGCTGAACCATTACCATTACTATTACTGTTTTCCTGTAATCCTTGCTGCAGCCCTTTGTGCCCCACCCACACAGTCAACCAAGCCCAAAGGCCAGTACTCATTCCTGCCTCTTCTTTTTCCCTCATCACTCCATCTTATCAGTAACGGCACCCTGTTGGTTCCAGCTCCTAAAGTCATCTAAATCTGTCCACTTCTTTCTACCCACAATGTTTGTGGCTAAGTCAAGCCATCATCTCTTGCCTGGCTCCATGGAGCAGTCCCCACCTCAGTCTCCCCACCTCCAATCCTTAGTCCATATTGTGGCCAGAGTGAGATTTCTGAAAGCCCAATCTGATATCATCAGTGAGTTGCAGAGAAGTCAATGAAAGAAGCAAACAATTGTCAGAGAGGATGGAGAAATGTCAAAGGGTGATCAGTACTCTATAAGTTATATTGGGCAGAATTATGAATTGGAGGTGAGATATGACGATAAAATGATATGCAGTGTTCTGTAAAGTACTGTGCATACCTTTCCATCAAATACTGAGCAAGTAAAAACATTTTAAAGTAAAAAAAAAAAAAAAAAAAAAAGTTGAGCCTGGAAGTTTCAAAAATCCACATGGGCATGAAATTCAGTCATACTTGTTTAATTAGCTGAAACTTTATAAAAATTACATGATGGTCAGAGGCAAAAGGAAGAGATGGACAATTTTTTTCCCCTCAATTTGAGATAATTATAGGGAAGTCATAGATTTTGTCATAATGCCATTTCTGAAAAATAACACTTCTAGAAGTTATGAAAGCAGTACTTATTCATTAAACAAAATAAGGAAAATATAGAAAAACATAAAGAAAATGGAAATAATCTATAGTCCTCCTAACCAAAGCGAGGTAAACATATATAAACATATAGTATACACATATAGTATATTGTAAACATATATAGTATATTCCCCTCTTTCTAACCTCAAGTTGCTTTGTGCTTATGAATGTGCCATAATTTTTTTAACTTACCCCATGAACATTTAGGTCATTTCTCCTGCCCACCCCCTACTCCCCCTCCCCCCGCATTTTGCTGCTATAGACAATAATTCATAGAACATCTCTTCTTTTATACTTTTTGTCTGCATTTTCTAATTATTCTTTAGTGGGATTATTTTTTTCACTTTAAAACCTAGGTAAACAATTTTTTTTTTTTCTTGAGACAACATCTTGCTCCATTGCCCAGGCCAGAACGCGGTGGTGCAATCTTGGCTTACTGCAGCCTCTGCCTCCTGGGTTAAATTACTTCTCCTACCTAAGCCTCCCAGGTAGCTGGGACTACAGGTGTATGCCACCACACCCAGCTAATTTTTGTACTTTTTGTACAGATGGCGTTTTGCCATGTTGCCCAGGCTGGTCTCAAACTCATGCACTCAAGTAATCTACCTACCTCAGTCTCCCAAAGTCTAGGATTATAGGCATGAGCCACTCCGCCTGGCTATGTGAAGAATTTTAAGGCCTTGTTACATATTGTTTAAACATTTTTTAGAATGACAAAAAAGTTCGGGAAATAGTGATGATGATTGAACAACATTGAGAATGTACTTATAATATGTCACTGAACCATATGGCTAAAAATTATTAAAATGGTAAATTTTGTGGTGTGTATATTTACTATAATAAAAAGGTCAAAAAGAAAATGATAAAAAGTGGAAATGCTTTTAATGATTTTTAAAAAGGATTAATTTTATATTTAAGGACACTAAGAAAATCCTATGGCAATTTAGTGATATGCGTCAAAAGCTTTAAAAAGGCATATACGTTTGTATCCAGCAATTTTCCCATTAGGAACTCATCTGAATACATTTATAAAAGGTAAAATTATATTTATAAGCAAAAAAAATTCTTTTTTTTTTTTTTTATGAGACGGAGTCTCGCTCTGTCGCCCAGGCTGGAGTGCAGTGGCCGGATCTCAGCTCACTGCAAGCTCTGCCTCCCCGGTTTACGCCATTCTCCCACCTCAGCCTCCCGAGTAGCTGGGACTACAGGCGTCCGCCACCTTGCCCGGCTAGTTTTTTGTATTTTTAGTAGAGACGGGGTTTCACCGTGTTAGCCAGGATGGTCTTGATCTCCTGACCTCGTGATCCGCCCGTCTCGGCCTCCCAAAGTGCTGGGATTACAGGCTTGAGCCACCGTGCCCGGCCGCAAAAAAAATTCTTTAGAATGCTTTTGCCAGTGTACAGTTCCACTCTCCATATATTAGTGTTTCTATCTTGTACACCTATCCCAACCATCTCACTTAATTTTCTTATCTTTTTAGAGTGTCTAAGTATATTTTATCCAACTTTTTTTAATGTTCTTTGAAATCCTGTTAAAACTAAGAATTTTTAGGGCTGGTCGTGGTGGCTCATGCCTGTAATCCTAGCACTTGGGAGGGCTGAGGTGGTGGATCACTTGAGGTCAGGAGTTCAAGACCAGCCTGACCAGCATGGTGAATCCCCGTCTCTACTAAAAGTACAAAAATTAGCCATGCATGGTGGTGTGCCCCTGTAATCCCAGCTACTCGAGAGGCTGAGGCAGGAGAATTGCTTGAACCTGGAAAGTAGAGGTCGCAGTGAGCTGAAATCGCGCCACTGCACTCCAGCCCAAGCAAAAGAGCGAGACTCCATCTCAAAAACAACAACAACGACAAAAAACAAAATCAAAAAAAAATTTAAAGGCTCGTATTTTTGCTGTATATCTATTGATATGAGAAATTTGAGCAACAGATGAAGGTGGGTGATTTGTTACTATGCCATGGTTCAGAACTTCCACTGCCAGTGGCCCAGCATACCGAAGAAATTTAAGGAGGAGAAAACCATGGGCAGGAAATGGAGGAAGTGGGGCATGAAGGGCAGTTATTTGCATATGCTATACTACTTAACAGATAATGGCGCAAGTGTAAACTAATTTTTTTATATTTCTCCTTTAAAGGAATGACTGGATTCGAGTTGGCCTTTGCTATCCATCAAACACAAGTTTTCAAGTTACCTTTGGCTATTTGCAGCGGCAGAATGGCTCATTATCCAAAATCGAAGAATATGAGCCTGTGCATTCACTGGAAGAACTGCAAAGAAAGCAATCTGAGAGGAAATTCTATTTTGACTCCAGCACGGGGTAATTCAGTGAAACCAGGGAATGAGAATTATTCCTATTTTTCTTTAATGGTGAAATTGCTAGTTCTTCAGCATCGCGGCTGTTTAGTAAAGCAGCTGATGTGGGTAATTCTCTGCACATCTCTATTAGAGGTTTAGAGGGGAACTAGAATGACTCGTAATTATAGTTGGCAGTAGGGATCGAGTGAAGATGTTTGCTGTATACGTATTAAGGCAATTTAGAGAGAGAAATTATGCCTTGTCAATGAAGAACCAGTAGGCCCAGTTGGAAATTACAATAATTTTTTCCCGTAATAGTTCTTCATATGATTATTTACATGTGATATAGTTCATATTTCAGTGAAAGCTCATTTTTCTCTTCCTGACTTAAGGCTATCTTTCAAGTTGACCTTGAGTTTTTGAAAATCACTGTATAACTGTGGAATATTTGCTTTCAACTTTCTCTAGGCTGCATCTTTCCACTTTTTAATTCCAATCCTGTTCTCCTGGGGTCCTGTTGGTTTTGACTGCTTTTACCCAGTTACAGTCTCTCAGCCTGTGGGCTATGGTAGGCTCCATCTCCTGTACTCTTCCAGCAGGTAGCATGTACCTTCAGCCTCTTCCCTCATGCAGATATTCCTCCTATATGCCATTGTCTATGCACTATAAAGATACCAATGGAAGGAAGACACATTTCTTCTGCAAACTCAGTCCATTGAGGAATGTGGGCATGTAAAGCAAGACATTAGAGAAGGAAAGGTTGAATGCTCTTGGTCCTATATTCAATGTGCCTTTTGGGCTGCCTCAAGTTCAGCCTAGAACAACCAGTGACATCCTGAGAGGGTGCCTCTGGAGCTGATTCTTGAGAAACACTTAGGAGGAGATGGAAAAAGAAATAGGTGAGATGTCTTACACTGAAGAGACAGTGTGCACAAATGCATGGGGGCATGGCAGAACATGGCATTGCATGTTTGGGGAAGGGCAAGAATTTCAGAATGGGCAGAAGGGTGACGAGATTGACTTGGGGAATGAAGTTGGGGCTCAGTTGTTCAGTGCCTGGTTAGCCTTTAAGTAAGATGCAACTCATTTGCCCTCCCAGTCCCCCACCAGCCAGTGTTACCAGCTTAAAAGTTTTATTGTTATAATTGTCTCCAATTTTTAATTTTTTGTCTTTTTCTTTTTTTTTAAGAGACGGGGTGGTTGCCTAGGCTGGAGTGCAGTTCATAGGCACAGTTGTGGCACATTATAGCCTTGATCTCCTGGGCTCAAGTGATCCTCCCACCTCAGCCTCCCAAGTAGCTGCTGCCACCACACCCAGCATTGATTTTCGAGTTGTGATTAGACTTAAACAACTACCTGGATTTTCATTCTGTAGATGATAGAACTTCCAGATTCCCACTTGATTTTCCACAAGAATAAAAAAAAAAATCCACATTTGTAAGGATAGTCTGGTGACAAGTTAATGATTAAAAGTGTAAAAAGATGGGAAATACTTTCTGATCTGGGTATTTCAAGAATCCTGAGGTCCTAATTCTTTTTATTAGGTTGGTGCAAAAGTAATTGTGGGTTTTTCTTTTTTTTTTTTTTTTCATGCTCTCAGTCCTAGAGATACTTGATGTGCCATTTGGGCTGATTTAGATCTCATAATCTCAACTTTGTACTGTTTATTGACCTCATATTAAAATGTGAATTCTTTGGTAATCAATCACACTTGATCATGTGTTTTTAGAATCTTGACTTCCTTTGGTTTGGAAGGACTGGGTTTGCTGACAGAGATTGAACTCTCACCTGGAACTTAGACTTTTTCATTCATCTTGGCAGTGGGAAGATAATTCAGAATGGGTGGGATGGACTGTTCATTTTGCCTGATTTGGGCCCTAATATAGACTGACGGAACCCAGGTCCATCTCCTCTTCGTAAATATCACAGGAATTGATTTGAGACTTTATCTTGGCCTTAGCCAAACAAATCACAGTTCCTGTTTTTATTATTTCAGTTTTGTGCCTTAACCAAAATGATTTATGAACCAGAACAACCAAAAGAATGAACCACACTAATTTACCAAATCCTAAACTCAACACATTATGTATAAAGTGTTCCAAGGAATTTTTGAGCCAAACCAAATTTCATCCCCCCAAATTACCTATTGAACTAATTCAAACCAGAAATCAGCTTTGATATGTTCCAGAACAATGGAAGCAGGGTATGAAAATATTTCCTAAAGTGTTACTGCATTTGACTTAGGACCCTTGAAGGATAGAAAGAAAATATAAATAACTTTATTCATTTTGTAATTTATGTTTTAAGGGAAAGTTACTATAGTGGAGGAATATCCCTTTTGGCCATGAGCTGATTTGAGGAATTTTATAAGTTTTTGAGAGTAAGTCTAACTACTGGATTGGTTTCTGTTTCGTGCAGGTTACTGTTTTTGTATCTCAAAGCCAAAAGCCACAGGCATGGCCACAGTTACTGTTCATCTCAGGGATGTGAAAGAGTCAAGATCCAGGCAGCCACAGACTCAAAGGACATCAGTAACTGCATGGCCAAAGCGTACCCACAGTACTACAGAAAGCCATCAGTGGTCAAGCGGATGCCGGCCATGCTCACTGGACTCTGTCAAGGCTGTGGCACTCGGCAGGTAAACAAGGATGAAAAGTGGTCTGTGGCCAGGGAGAGAAAGTCAGAGGGTTTCTTTGCAATAGGAGCACTTTTCTTTGAAACATCTATGTTGCCCATTTATGGACACTGCATGGTATCACCTGAATTTTGGCCCATGCTAAAATGTGAAGCGCATAAGAAGCAAACTAGTTCAAATTTATAACAGAGATACATTCCCCTGTGATACGTCAGTTTATCCTGAACAACTGCAGATTTTCCACAGTTTTAAATTAGAGGCTGCTATGTTGGTCCTCATTTTTTTTCTTTCTCAGATGTTTGATTCTGTTGCAGTATTACTGTTGGATTTACATGCCAGTGATATAAAAAAGATACTTTGTTTTGTTGGCACAGTGTGAAATTTCTTTTCAAAAATACACCTAATATGAAAATTGTTTCCTTTTTATAAGGTGGAAATCCACTCATATTTTTGAAGCATATGCTATTATATCTATCTGTAATTAAAGTATAGACTATCACATCACTCTGTCATTTTTATTTTAAAAAAAAAAGTACAGACTGACTTTGGTTAGAAATGAAAATGCTTCTTCTAACGTTCTTGATTAGATGACCGCCTACTGGATCTCAAGAAAGCAGTGCAATGAAAGTGAACCCAAAATACGAACTAAAATTGGGCATACAGAAGGGGTTCCAAAGGAAATCAGATCAGTTCCAAGCGAAAAAACCAAGGATGGAGCTGCCCTGATTTATATTTCACACAAACAAATATGGGCTAAGGGAAATTGTTCTCAAAGTGTGGCCCCCAGACCAGCAGCATCAGGATCCCCTGGGAATTTGTGGAAAATGGGAATTCTTGGGCCTAACCCTCATCCTACTGAATGAGCAACTGGGGGACTGGGGCCCAGCAATCTGTTTTAACCAGCCCTGCAGCTGATTCTGATACATGTTCACATTTGAGTTCCACCGAGAATTTTTTTTAAAAAGCAATAATTACCACAAATATGCATACTGCCTCTTAGTATGGAGAAAACTAAATCTTTCTTTTCATTTATTACTATCCTAAGTGATTTAAGAAAACAAAATTACTTCCACTAATAAGTTCCATATTTCTCTTTTCTTTTTTCATTATTTATATCCATTAGTGGCAGTAAGAGCAGGAAAAAAGAGGTGGATTTATGCTTCCCACTAGGATGTATAAGTTTGTTTGTTTGTTTTGCTTTTTGTTGTTGTTGTTGAGATGGAGTCTCTCTCAGTTGCCCAGGCTGGAGTGCAGTGGCGCGATCTCAACTCATTGCAACTTTGCCTCCCGGGTTGGAGGGATTCTCCTTCCTCAGCCTCCTGAGTAGCTGGGACTACAGGTGCATGCGACCACATCTGGCTGTATTTTTGTATTTTCACTAGAGACGAGGTTTTGCCATTTCACCCAGGCTGGTCTCGAACTCCTGACCTCAAGTGATCTGTCTGCCTCAGCTTACCAAAGTGCTGGGATTACAGGTGGGAGCCACTGTACCTGGCCATTTTTTTTTCCCAATGGCAACTTTACTATCACAATCTTAGTCTCTCATATTTCTGAGCCACCTCTATTTTTTCATACAAGTAAAACCAAAAATAAACCAACCGGACAAAACAACACCAACAAAAACAACCCTGTATATGAAGGTTATATGATTCCTTGCCAGGCCAATTTAATAATAAAATGTTAAAATGACATTTTGAGATAATGTTTGTGGGGAAGTATATCTTCTAGCCTAATTCTCAAGCTGGATTTGTTAAGACCCCTCAATATTGAAGAGACTTTGTATAATTTATAATAAACATTATAACTTATAAAAATAATTTAATTATCATTGGAAATATTCTAGGCCTATGTTGTTAAATGATTCCATGCACTAATACTTAGCATTCTTTATCTTTTGTGCATGAAGTATTGATCAGAATTCATTTTTTAAAAATGTTTTGATTATTGACTTTGCGCAGTTGCAAAGTAGTTGAAGTATCTGGGAATATCACTTCTACTTGAAAATTTGTGGGTAAATTTTTTTTTTTTTTTTTTTTTTTTTTAATATAGAGGTGGGGTCTCACTATGTTGCCTAGGCTGGTCTCGAAGTCCTGGGCTCAAGCGATCCTCCCACTCTGGCCTCCCAAATTGTTGTGATTACAGGTGTGAACCACCACGCCCGGCCTAATTTTTGTTCTGACTGTCAAAACCAAACACATGTATATTAGGAGTAAATAGGGAAATTCACAAGAGTTTTTGACCCCAAACTTTTGACCCCCAACCTTGGAGACTTCAAAGAACTATCCAGCTTCCGAATGCTACTTGAGATCATTTTGACTGTTTATTTTTTGTTTTTTGTTTTTTTGAGATGGAGTCGCACTCTGTCACCCAGGCTAGAGTGCAGTGGTACGATCTCAGCTCGCTGCAACCTTCAACTCCCAGGCTCATGCGATTCTCCTGCCTCAACTTTCCAAGCAGCTGGGACTACAGATGTGTGCCACCTGCCTGGCTGATTTTTGTATTTTTAATAGAGACAGGAGTTTGCCATGTTGACCAGGGCTGGTCTTGAACTCCTGACCTCAGGTGATCCGCCCACCTCAGCCCCACAAAGCACTGGGATTATAGGCGTGAACTGCCGTGCCCAGCTGATTGTTTATTCTTGCAGGGAAGTTGTTAACATTGGTTTATATGCACAGTGTACCTCTAAGTGTTAAACTGTGTGAGAGTTAAGTGTTTTTGAATGAGAAGAGAGCCTTTAGGGAGGAGATAGGTTTTGGAGACTGGGAATAATTTGGAGGAGTACAGGGAAAAGGGAAGGGCATTCTTGGGAAGGGAACAGCATCAGCAAAGGCAGAGTGGCAAGAAAGAGGGTGGAGTGCTTGTGGGAAAGCAAGGCCCTGCCTGAGTGTAACAGAACAGAGAGAAATAGGTGCCTATCTGTAAGGCCCGGCTCTGTTTATGGAACGCTTTGCAGATCACAAAGGGGAGTTGAGACCTGCGCATGTACAAAGTTAGTAAATGTTTCTTAACAGGGTAGTCCTTGTTATGTACACTTCTTTCCTCAGTCCTAGAGTGACTGAGGAGCCATGGTCTGAAAAAAACTTAAAAAAAAAAATTTGTGCCTGTTTTTCCATAAAATGCTTACAAAGATTTAAATATAAAGCACATTTATTTAATCACTTATGGAACTGAACAAGAATAATATTTATTTGAAACTGGTGTTGCTCCAGAAAATGAAGAACAAATATATACTTAACTTGGTGTTAAGAATATCAAGATGGAATTCTAGCTCATGAAATATGTACAAAAAGTTCAGAATAAGAAATACAACCACTGGCTTTAATTATAATTAAGTTCATATTGAGGGAACCTTTTGGAGGAAGGTAAGAGTTGCCATAAATATGGAACATCTTCTCTGTCTAGGTGGTGTTTACTAGTGATCCTCATAAAAGTTACCTCCCTGTGCAATTCCAGTCACCTGATAAAGCAGAAACCCAGCGTGGAGACCCGTCTGTTATTTCTGTAAGTACCGTCTGGTGTTGTCTTAGTCTGTTCGAGGTAGTATAACAAAATGCCATAAACTAGGTAACTTATAAACAACAGAAATTTATTTCTCACAGTTCTGGAGGCTGGAAAGTCCAAGAGCAAGGCACCAGCAAATTGAGTGTCTAGTGGCCTGATTCATAGATGGCGCCTTCTCACTGCGTTCTCACAGGGTAGAAGGGTCCGGGGTCACTCTCAGGCTTTTTTTTTTTATAACAACACTGATCCCATTCATGGGGGTTACACTGTCATGTCCTGATCACTTCCCAAAGATTCTACCTGCTAATACTGTTACCTTGGAGATTAGGATTTCAACATAGAACTATTTGGCAGGACACAGACATTCAGACCAAAGCAGATGTGTACACCATCACAGCTTCTTGCTTTTATCTTCTGTCTTGGTGACAGGAATTACTTCTGGCTATAATCACTGGTTTGTAATCACATTCTCTATTATTGATAGCAAGCAATACAATAGAGGTATAAATACCTCCTAAACATTTGTGTTTTTAAATAAATTTAAGAGATGTTTTTTCCTGAGTAGATTGTGTTTACTCATTAACTTTATTCTTTGAAACTTAAAATAAGCTTCAAAGTTGTTTAAGAGATGGGAAATGAAAGTTTTAACATCTCTTCAGCCTTTTATTTTAAGGTTGCCTCTTCTCTATTGTTTCAGTTGAGGAACATGAAGATGCAAAGTGTTAGTTGTCTTTTCTAAGTGACTCGATGGAAGTTTAGACATGAGTTTCGGTGTCAACACTAGCATTTGTGCATAGAGCGAGGTTAGCCACTGAGAACCAGGTCTCAGCATGTGGCCTCTCCAAAATCAGGTTGACCTAGGTGCCACCATACAAAGAACTCTTTGGGTGACAGGTATCCAGCCTTTCAACTAATACTCAGCCAAGGCCTGTGCCATCTCATGCGGTCTCTTTAGGGGCTTGGTTTTTTTAGTGGTGGGCAGCATAATCACAAATCCACATATATGTGGAGAAAATTAAATTTTACTTTTTTTCTTAATTTTTTGTATTATGGTAAAGTACACATAAACTTTACTATCTTAACCATTCTCAAGTGGTCAGTTCAGTGGTATGAAGTCCATTCATATAGTTGTACAACCATCACTGCCATCCAGCTCTAGAACTTCAGTTCTACTTCACAACTCTGAATTAAGACTATCCCTATGTAAATGTAGCTCAATGATTCTTTTTTTTTTTTTTTTTTATTGTTATTGTTGCTGTTGTTGTTTTGTTTGTTTTTGAGACAGGGTCTCCCTGTGTCACCCAGGCCAGAGTGCAGTGGAGCAATCTCGGCTCACTGCAACCTCCACCTCCCAGGCTAAATTGATCCTCCCACGTAGCAGGGACTAAAGGAACATGCTACAGCACTTGGTTAATTTTTAAAATATTTTTTATAGCGACGGAGTCCCACTATGTTGCTCAGGCTAGTCTTGAACTCCTGGGCTCAAGTGATCTTCTGGCCTTGGCCTTCCAAAGTGCTGGGATTACAGGTGTGAGCTACCACACCAGGTTAAAGATTCTTCAAGTCTGTGTTTATGCCTGTTCCCCTCCTTTAGCAGTCCTGCATTTTGTAATACACTCATGATGTAATTTTATTGGCATGAAATTTGCTAGCTCAGCATCTGAATGCAGTCAGCTGCATGAGGAACCTGATCCCAGCCTGTTAGCATGGTATCTACTGGGAGTTGCATAAGGGAAGCAGGTGGGTGCTGAATCTCACTGTTCTAGTAGTTTACTAGGTAACAGAGAAAGAGAGAGATGGGGAGAGCGTTTTGCCAAAAAAAAAAAAAAAAATCGCAGGCAGGCTATGTCCTAGAGTCTGAAAACATTGTTTGACTCTGTTGTTACACACTGGGTGCCTGGGAGTCTAGAAGAGTCATATTTATCAACAATACTTTTTACATTCATTATCTGAAAACTGTTCCTTAAGATCTGGGATTGCTTTAGGGTTTTTTTTTTTTAGACAGAGTCTTGCTCTGTCATCTAAGCTGAAGTACAGTGGCACTTGGCTCACTGCAACCTCTGCCTCCGGGGTTCAAGAGATTCTCCAGCCTCAGCCTCCCGAGTAGCTGGGATTACAGGCACCAGCCACCACACCCAGCTAATTTTTTTATTTTTAGTAGAGATAGGGTTTCACCATGTTGGCCAGGCTGGTCTTGAACTCCTGACCTCAGGTGATCCACCGTCCTCGGCCTCCCAGAGTGTTGGGATTACAGGCATGAGCTACCGCACCCAGTTGGTTTTTTTTTTTCAAGACAGGGTCTTGCTACGTTGCCCAGGTTGACCTTGAACTCCTAGACTAAGGTGACCCTCCTACCTCAGCCTCCCAAGTAGCTAATATCACAGGCATGGGCCATGGTACCTTGCTTTGCTTTAGTTTTCATGGAAAGTTTGTGGTTTTTTTAAGCAACAGGTTTTAGGGATACTTTTCATGGGGACAGTCTGAATATGTTGAGGACTGTTACGTATTTTTTTCTTAAATGTACCTCAATTTTAAGTATTGAGATTTAAAAAAATAAGGGAATCACGTCTTTCCACGTGTAAAATTTACTTCAAATGCTTTCAGAACTATTTTTACTGGATTGGTCCAATTTAAAATTAGCTAAAGGACTTTTTTTTTTTTTTTTTTCTGAGACAGAGTCTCACTCTGTCACCCAGGCTGGAATGCAGTGGCACCATCTCTGCTCACTGCATCCTCCACCTCCTGGGTTCAAGCGATTCTCCTGCCTCAGCCTCCCAAGTAGCTGGGATCACAGGCATGGACCACCATGCGCGGTGTATCTCTTAGTAGAGATGGGGTTTCGCCTTGTTGGTCAGGATGTTCTTCAACTCCTGACCTCAGGCGGTCCGCCCACATCAGCCTCCCAAAGTGCTGGATTATAGACATGAGCCACCACACCTGGCCTTAAAATGCCATTTTGAATACCAGTGAGATCAAAAGTGATTAGAAGTAAAATTCAAATATTATAATTTCCCCAATCATGGACAGGTGTGGTGAGAACACTTCTCATTTGTTAGCCTTTAGAATAGTTTATAATTTTACACCTTATAAACAGAAACAGTGCCTATGGGTTTCATTAGTACTTAGTTGTTTTGTTTTGCTCCTTCATTTTTGACTGAGAAATTAATGATATTTGGAAATGGCCGGGGTTCCTTTTTCTTGAAAAGGTCACACACCATTGATTTAAAGAGGATGACTTTGAAAATTTAGCTCACAATAATTGTGAAATAAATGTAGTAGTACTTTGTAGCTTAAATTCCAGTAAAATTATCGCTTTGTCATTTTGATCTCAGAGGAGAGCTGTATTTGTAGCAAACTACAAATATAAACTAACGTGGAATTCCTGGGGGTCAAGGCATGATACATATTTATATATGTGTGTGTATTTTTTTCTGAACCAATATGACAATAAGCCATCTCAGCTGAAGTACAGAGGCAGCCCCCTATCATTGACTTGTAAAGCTTCGACCTCAGTGAGAGAGTGTGTGTAAGAAGGAATGCCTTGAGCACTTCAGAGTGAAGTCACCCAGCTTAGCTGAGTGGGGGCCACCATGCCTTGCTCAAAGCAGCTTCTCCAGTCGGCAAACATTAGTCAAGGCAGAATCTATAGGCAGTGTCTAGGAACACAGGCGCAATTTCAGATGATGAAGAAAAAGCAAGTGAAGCACACAATTTGAATCTTGGAAATATACTTTGAATCATGGGTTTAGAAGACACAGGGAAAGGGCCGGAAAAATGAGTCATCCTGCAGATGTTCTTGAAATGATGATGACAGCAGAAGATGTTTTTGCATTCTCAGGTCAATGGCACTGACTTTACCTTCCGAAGTGCAGGCGTCCTCCTCCTTGTTGTGGATCCATGCAGCGTTCCATTCCGGTTGACGGAAAAAAAGGTTTTTCCTCTTGCTGATGTCAGTCGCATGGAAGAGTATTTAAAAACAGGCATCCCTCCAAGGTAGGTCCAGCTTGTGCTGTAACAGGGAAAAGCCACCTTAAAGATGTGGAATGCTCCACAACCGATAATGCCTGGTCAACTCTGATTTTTTACTCTGTAGACATTCACGGCACTGTGCAATTCCTCTCCTACCTCAGATTGACGCCCATGTCGTCTAAGCTGCTTATCATTGACGAGCCGTTGCTTGCCTGTGTCAGAACTTGGGCGTTGCAACATTTTGCAAATGGTGGGAAGGCTCTTCGGAGGAAAAAAAGCTCATTATTTGGAACATTACTATCCCACTTTTATTTATTTTTTGAGTCTCATAAAACAAATATCAGAGCGTTACACTTATTAGTATTAAGTTGATATACTTTGTCTGCAACTCCCTCAGAAGGCTTTTTACTATTTTGAAGTGATTTTCCAGTCAGTTTACCTTTGCAGCCCTCTGTCCCACTGATGGTCTTGGACAGCATTGCATTATGACTGTGATACAGGAAGTCATCACCTGGGTCACTTGGAAATGGCTGGAAAAGAGTAAATTGATTTTTGAAGTGGTTGAGCGTGCAGTCGCTCTTGTAGAGCGCTAGTCTGATTGGTTTTCTTTGCTGTCTCTGAAGAAAGCTGCACAGGAGAGAAAGCTTTCTTTCTCTGTGTTGGTTAGACCCTGCCTGGAGGCAAGGAGATGAACTCAGGGTGTTTTCTGCCTTTGCCACAGATGTTGATTTATACACAGGCTTTCATTTAGTGGAACCATTAAGGAAGGAACATAAGCTTTCCCCAAATTAAAGGCCTATCTAGCTTTAGAATCATTTCCGATAGCTTATGCTTTATAGAACTGGATGCCAATAAATTCTATGAAGTCACTGGATTATTTGGATGTAGCATTAAATGTATATATGTAGTTCTGTCTTCTGGCTTAAGACACTTGTACAGCCTCAATTTTCTTGCAGGATTTAAAGATTTTTCCTAATGTTGAAAACACATACACTCACTTCCCCTAAAACAATCCGGGACATAAATCTCACCACAAATATTTAGGACAACATGGTAGTCCTGCAAGGTACCCCATAGATTTAAGAAGTAAAACCAACTCATTAACAGAAAGGCTTTTAAAGATACCGGTAATGCTGTTTCTTGATCCGCCCTCTGGTTATACAGATAGGTTTCGTTTGCAAAAATTCAATGTGTGTTGTATTTTAACAAAGTGTTTAGAAAGTATGGAGCCACTGGCAGTGACTTCTAGGGAGACTGAGCATGTGTCTGTGTGTATAGGGTTGCGGGGTGACCTGTAAATGATCTTATGGGTAATTCTGAACCTATTGAAGAAGGTCAGGTCTTGCAGGGTGGCCGTACTTAGACTGCTGCACTAATTCTAGATTGTGTCACTGCTACTTTAGAAAGACTACAGTAGGCTGGGTGTGGTGGCTCACACCTGTAATCCCAGCACTTTGGGAGTCTGAGGCAGGAGGATCACCTGAGATCAGGAGTTCAAGACCAGCCTGGCCAACATGGTGAAACCTCATCTCTACAAAAAATACAAAAACTAGCTGGGCAAGGTGGTGGTGGGCACCTGTAATCCCAGCTACTCGGGAAGCTGAGGCAGGAGAATTGCTTGAACCCAGGAGCCAGAATTTGCAGTGAGCCGAGATCATACCGCTGTACTCCAGTCTGAGCAACAGAGCAAGACTCTGCCTCAAAAAAAGAAAGAAAGAAGACAGACAGACTACAATAAAGAACCCATACCAGCATGAAACTTAAGGCACTTAATCTTAAGAACTATTAAGACCCACATTAAGATATACTACGCAAATTTCAACTTCCTGTAGGCATCCTTGATGACTCTGAAAATAAATCAATCTAATGTTACCTTTTAATTAATAAGAGCTACTCAGAGCCCCCTAAACACTGATTTGTTCTTGAAAATTTTTTTTTCAGTAATACTGACCAAGAAGTCAGGCACAGTGGCTCCTGCCTGTAATCCCAGCACTTTGGGAGGCTGTGGCAGGACAACTGCTTGAGGCCAGAAATTCAAGACCAGCCTGGGCAATGTAATGAGACCCTGTCTCTACAAAAAATTCAAAAAGTATCTGAGTATGTGGGCACATACCTGTAGTCTCAGCTACTGAGGAGGCTAGGACAGGAAGATCCCTTGAGCCCAAGAGTTTGAGGCTGCAGTAAACTATAATTGCATCATTGCATTCCAGCCGGGGTGACAGAGCAAGGACCCTATCTCTAAAAAAACAAAACACAGTTGCTCAGGCTGGAGTGCAGTGATGTGACCACAGCTCAATGCAGTCTTGACCTCTCAGGCTCAAGTGACCCCCCTACTTCAGCCTTCCAAGTAGCTGAGACTACAAGTGCACACCACCAGCCTGTCTGTTATTTTATTTTATTTTATTTTCTTATTTTTCTTATTTTTTGTGGAGATCGAGTTTTGCTGTGTTTCCCTAACTGGTCTTGAACTCCTGGGCTCAAGTGATTCTCTCATCTCAGCCTCCCAAAATGCTGAAATTAAAGGCATGAACCACTGCACCTGGCTGGCCAAGAACATTTCTGATTAAAGTTTTTGAAACAGTGCGTTTGTATACACACACACATGTGCACACACACACACAGAAAATAAATACATTATTAAATATATTGCTAAAGGATATGCAACAGAAGTTGAATAAAAGGAGAGACTCTGTCTGTTTCTGAATGGAAAAATGAATAAATATTAGTTTCATGGACCGGTTTCATGGAAGATAATTTTTCCATGGACCGGTGGAGGGGGATGGTTTCAGGATGATTCAAGTGCATTACATTTACTTAGTTAAAATATAAATTTGACACATTTTCATTAGTGTCCCAAAAGGTACTTTTCTACTGTACTTGACAGTTGATACTGTAGTTCTTCTGGAAGAACAAATGAGAAAGTAGTAAAATACAAACAAATTACAGTAATACAAGGGGCTAGTTTTATCAAATATTAAAATAGACCATGAAGCCATAGGCCAGCATAGTTTTGGCTGAGAAGAGCAAGGTCAGAGGAGAAGAACAGAGAATCCACAGATAGGTCTGAGTATGTGTGTTGGTTTACTGTAGGACAAAAATGGCCATTCAGACCATGGAAAACACAGTTAGTTGTTTATTTATTTTTAGAATTGTGTTTATCCATTTATTTAATAAATAGATAATAGAACTTAAATAAATAGAGTATTTGAAACAAAGCAAATCCATTCTCCCATGTTACAGTAGACTTATTCCCTGATAGACAATGGAGAAGGAAGGGTGAGGGGTGGATGATGAGAAATCACTGAATGGGCACAGTATACATTATTTGGGTGATGGATACCCTAAGTGCCCTGACTTCACCACTATGCAGTCCTATGTATGTAATGAAATTGCACTTGTGCCCCACAAATTTATACAAATTATAAACAACAACAACAACAACAACAACAACAATAGACTATTCCCTAAAAGAACTGCACCCCAAACCATCCACTAGGTCAGCAGTCCCCAGCCTTTTTGGCATCAGGTACCGGTTTTGTGGAAGATAAATTTTCCATGGCCCAGAGGTGGAGGGGGATGGTTCCAGGATGATTGAAGCACATTACATTTACTGTGCACTTTATTTCTATTATTATTACATTGTAATGTATAATGAAATAATTATGCAACTCACCATAATGTAAAGTCATTGGGAGCCCTGAGCTTGTTTTCCTACAACTAGATGGTCCTATCTGGGGGTGATGACCAGTGACAGATCATCAGGCATTAGATTCTCAGGAACACACAACCTAGATCCCTCACATGTTCAGTTCCCAATACGGCTTCGCTCCCATGAGAGTTGAATGCCACAGCTGACCTGACAGGAGGCGGAGCTCAGGCTGTAATGCAAGTGTTGGGGAGCGGCTGTAAATACAGATGAAGCTTTGCTCACCCGCTCACCTCCTGCTGTGCAACTTGGTTCCTAATCTACTGGTACCCGTCCGTGGCCCAGGGGTTGGGAAGCCCTGCACTAGGTGAACTTACATAAATGATTTGGTTTCTCTGTGTGATATCCCTTGTAAGAGCAACATGCGAAGCCCATGGTGGTGGGGTGGAAGAGTGGGAATTGGATGGAAAAGCGTCTAGGCTTTTTTCTTTTTGGAGTTCTGCTTTTATCTAATATTTCTATTTAGCATTCAGTTCAGAAAGATACTCAAAGATTCTCATGCTGAAGGATTGAAATTTTCTCTGACTTTCTAAATTTTACATACAGGTCAATTGTTCTGTTGAGCACAAGAGGAGAAATAAAGCAGTTGAACATTTCACACTTACTAGTACCTCTGGGATTAGCCAAACCAGCTCATCTTTATGACAAAGGTTTGTATTTGTATTATTCCATGAAGTTCTTACAGGGCCAGCAACATAGGCAATTTTATGGTGCAATTCAGCTACCAGACCATTTTCATGAGCTTGTTTGCTGGAGTGGGTATCATTAAGATGATTTCTAAATAAGGGCACAGTGTGACAGGAAGTGTGTTGGGATGTGGTCTGTTATCTGGGGCAAGAGGTGGGTGGTGAGAGTTCATTTGCTGATGTAAGGAAGTGTAGAGTTTTTTAATAGCTGCCTTTGTTTTGCTCACCTCCGAGTCACCTCCTGTATTCTCTTGCTGGAATGTAGCTATAAAAATTGAATTTTTTTTCTGTTTCTTTTTTTGTTTTTTTTCAGGGAGTACCATATTTTTGGGATTCAGTGGAAACTTTAAACCATCATGGACTAAGCTGTTTACCAGTCCTGCTGGACAGGGCCTTGGGGTGCTTGAACAATTCATACCTTTGCAGCTGGACGAATATGGTTGTCCCAGGGCCACCACTGTCCGCAGAAGAGACCTGGAACTGCTAAAGCAAGCTTCAAAAGCACATTAGAGACTAACTGTAACTTAAGTGCTGGGGGAAAAATGTGAACTAACTTATTTAATTTATGGCATTCTGAAATGACACTGTTAACCCAACGGAACCATGTTCCAGTTTGATACAGAACGGGGAGAAAAGAAAGCGTTTGAAATCATTGCTTGGATACCAGCTTCATGCACCTTCTAGTTGTACAAAATGTTAAAGACGTTATTTGTATTTGTAAGGCTGCTGTATTCAGAGAGCAGATCTCTTATTCCTCACTTTCCACCCCAGTATTTTGTAATGACCGTGAGCAATGTTTTTACTTTTTGTATAATGGGGTGGGGTGGAGTGGGGGCTTCTGAGAGTCAGCCTGAGGTCTTTAGAGATCCAGCTATTGTAGCACCTTGGATACTTGAAGTCTAACGCTCAGTTGTGTCGGGTGGCAGTCGACTTGGTGGCTGGCATGTTCAGCAGTGCCTGGGGCCCTGTTTCTGGGCAGCCTTTGAGGATTTTCTATGATATTGAATGACAGTTTTAAGTGGCAACTCAGGCCCAGCTCATGCCCTTTTTTGCCTGGACATGTGCTATTTTTATTCACTTGTATATCCATTACTTTTAAGGGTTCAACTTTCAAACAGGAAGTATATTGGGACAAAAGGGCTCTTGGGGACTAGATATCCCTTTAATCTGTGACCATTGGGCAAAAAATTTTCCTGCAGCAAAAGTCTGAGGCTGTCGGGACCATTTTTGCAGCTTTAATCCTTAGCCTGTTTTGACTGTATATTTGTATTTAAAATGCAGAGCTGAACTGAATATTTCCTTTTTTTCGTTTGTTTTGTTGTAAGAAGTCGGTTGTTTTCCTGAACCGTAAACTTGTATCATTTTAACTTGCACAAAGGAAGTCTGTTCTTGGTATTGCTCTTGCACTTGGGTTTCTTGTTGTTGTTTTGTGTGGATTTTTTAAAGCTTTTCTGTTCACCCTCCTGCCAGGAAAATCCCAGAAAGCTTAATGATACCCCAAAAAGATTACACCCAGGGAGGAAAGAAAGGAGCGCTTTCTAGGGTCAGAATCATGGAGGGAATACTCAGAAATGAACCTCTTTAAAGCCTTACAGGAATGAGTCACTCTTACTTAATGAAATGTTAAAGCCAATTAAAAAGCATGCCGTGATGCCCAGCTTCCCTTTCCACGGGGTGCATGTGTCTCCTGCTGGTGAATCACATGTGGCAAGAGGCAGCTGGCTCCACAGCCTGGGATGCTGCCATACCAAGAGGAAAGAAGCAGCAAAATGCCTTTATGTTGTTCTAAACCCCCATGTATAAAGTGTAGAGGAGGGATGGCCAGGGGTGGGTGGTATAAAGTATGTTCAGGCTGACACTGGCAATGAATACAGATAATTTCACTTTCCTCTTCCAGGGGCAAAGGCTAATGGCCTCTACCTTTGTATCCAGGAGAAACTACAGAGCAGCCCTGTGACTTTACAAAATATGCTACCTCAAAGTGCTACCGATAAACCTTTCTAACTGTAAGTGCCCTTACTAAGGGCACATGTCTTAATCAAAGTTAGTTTTTTGTTTTCTGGGTTTTTTTTTTTTTTTTGTATATTGATGAATGAGATCTTACCTATTAAATATATTATTGGATCATGGTTCCTGAAGGTCATTAAAGTTTGAGTGTATGTGTATGTGTGTGTTTTATGACTTAAATATCTTTTTGTGTGGTTTTTAGAGTTTGGTTCTTTAAAGATTTGGAGAAGATATGTAAATTACCAAGGCACTTAGTTTTTCTGTTTTATATATTAATAATCAGGGACTAAGTTAAATAAAAATATGTGCGCATGGATTTTATATGTGTGTGTATGTGAATTTATTTATTTATTTATTTATTTTATTTTATTTTTTTGAGATGGAGTCTCGCTCTGTCACCTAGGCTGGAGTGTAGTGATGCAGTCTCAGCTCACTGCAACCTCCACCTCCCAGGTTCAAGCGATTCTCCTGCCTCAGCCTCCCAAGTATCTGGGATCACAGGCACCCACCACCATGCATTGCTAATTTTTGTATTTTTAGTAGAAGTGGCATTTCACTCTGTTGGCCAGGCTGGTCTTGAACTCCTGACCTCAAGTGATACTCCTGCTTCGGCCTCCCAGAGTGCTGGGATTCTAGGCGTGAGCCACCGCACCTGGCCTGTATGTGAATTTATATCTCTATCTATAAATTTAAAATCCCAGATTCCAGCTCTAAAGAAGTTACTGACAGAAGTGAGGAAGACAGTTGGTGGACAGAATTCACCAAGTAAATATTGTAAAAGTAAGCTCAGAAGGGCAGGGACTATATTCTCCAATGCAGAGGTTCTCAACCTTGGCTGTGGACTGGAATTATCTGAGGAGCTTTAAAAAATATATAGAGGCCTGGACTTCACTCCCTTCCCCCCAGATTCAGATTTAATTGGTATTGGGTGCAGCCTGGGCATTGGAATTTCTTTTAAAGCTCCCTGGATGATTCTAATATGCAGCTAGGTTTCAGAACCACCGTACTAATATAATAGGCCCACTGTTTAACTCCAGTCTGTAATTTTTTTGTGACTAAAACAAAATTGCATTTATCTATTATTTTTATTTGGGTTTCCTATATTACTTACAAAACTCCCAGCCCTAAATAAAGCATTTCTCTATTGTCTCTTTGTAATAGAAACTTTTAATACAGTTTTTAGTCCTCAGTCCTCTCAAATCATTAAATTGGTTTTATACACTGATATATACATTTCAGGCAATTGGGAGCTAGCAGTCTGTTCTATTTCTACCAAGAAAATATATTCAAAGGTGATTTATAAGTTCGTAAGCATTTTCCATCAGGTGAGGCTGTTGGTTGAGCTCCAAAAATGTGGTCGTCCACAAATCAGCCAGCTGATGAGAAATACAGAGGGCTCTCATGTATCCACAGACTGGGGTTTAAGTCTTTGCTGTGATTCCTGCCTCTCCACCTGAGTCAGCATGCCATATATTATCTTCAGAGGCTGGAAGAGAGTGCTGGCAAGAAAATAAAAGGCAGACACACCATCTCATGGACTATGACTCCAAAGCAGCCTCTAAGCTGATGTTTAGACTCAGGGATGGAAGAGAGGATTTATGACTCCTCTGCTTTCTAACTTCATCAAGATACAACACATCCTCATGCCATTAAGCGGGTTACTTTGTCTTGAGGCGGGGAGGGTAATGAAGTGATGGATCGAGGCTTGAGTGCTTTAGATAACTACGGTAGGTTTTCGTTCCTTAAGAGATGAGGTCATGTTTGGATGTGTGTGGTTGAGAGGCATTTCAGTAAGAAGGAATGATTTTAGTTAGGTCGAGTGGTTTTTTTTCTGTTGTTCCTAGTAGGTAAGCACAATACATAGATTCCATGATGACAGTGTTTGTTAATTTCTTCATGCAGAGTTGGAGTTTACTTCTGGAATTCTTGTTTGGTTTTCGGATACTTATTAAACAATGTTTAATAACCTGAGAAATTCCCCTGGAGGGCAAGACCTTTAATAGGGCAGCAGATTTGTATCATTACTGTTAGTCTTACTTGGTTATAACCCAGTCAGCTGGAAATGTGAGCAGATACTATTTAAGCTAATTTTCAACAAAAGGTCAGGGAGGGAAAAAAATAAAGGAACTCCATTCCTGGTTCCTTGCTCACAAATGGCAAAATGCTGTTCACGACTTGCTAGACCATTTGAGTCATTTGGAAGAGAAAAGGTTTTTTTTTTGTTTTTCCCTTATTTATCTTCGGTTTGAGAAAAAAGCTAATAAAAGGATGCTTCAGTAGGCCCTGGTGTTGTGGATAAGGGCACGCACACTTTTTATTTTTATGTGGTAAATTTAGAGAATGACTGACTGCACTGTGATTTCTAAATGAGGAACTGTGTCCCACAGGACATCCAAAATTATCAGCCATAGCAAGCTGTGAACATGTTATATCTGAAAATACAGCAAAGGGTGGACCGGAAAACATCTTTATAGATGTGTTTTTGTAATTTTCCTACGAGACACAAAATAATTAGTCTAAATATGAAAAATGGTAAATTTAAAGTTCATCCATAGGAAAGCTGGCTTAGTTGGCAAACCTCTGCCTACAATTCTGAGCTAGGAATAGTTTTTATGTTTTTAAATATAACAAAAGAAAGAGAAAGAAGAGTAATATTTTATGAGGTGAAAATTCTATGACATTTAAATTTCAGTGCCCATAAATCAAATCTTATTGGAACATAGCCAAGCTCATTTGCATATACTTATTAACTGTAGGCACTTCCTGCTGCAGGGGTAGAAATGAGTAGTTGCTACAGAGACTGTCAGTCCAAAAATATTTACTTTACTGAAAAAATTTACCAGCCCTTGATCTCAGTGTAGTGGGTGTTCATTGTCCTGTTCTTGGAAACTTCCCACATTGTCAAAATTTTTAAAATAGCAACTTAAGGGAAAATACCTGCATCAGAATCGCCTGAGGTGCTTGATGAAAATGCAGGATCCCAAGCCCCAGCTCAGAGAGGAGAAGTGGCATTTCCAGGAGTTGTGAAGCTGGGAATATTATGGTATAACAAGCTCTCCAGATGTTTCTTGTGAACACTAAAGTTTGACCATCTCATAGCATGTAGTGAGCCTGTTCTTCCTTTCCCTCTTTCCCTTCAACAGAGAACACATCTGAACAAAACTGAATTCTTTTTTTAAACCTTAATGATTTCATCTACACGGTTTTCCTTAGAACTTTTTCTGACTAGGGCCAATTTGATATTGGGCAAAGTATGTGACTGTTAGTGAGACAAGGGTTTGGAGCCCACAATTAAGTCCTCCCACCATGATGCCCGAAATACCACTACAATGATTCCTTTGGCTACAGTTATTCCTACTCTGAAATCCCAGCCATTCTTTATTTTCTACAAGTTCGTTTTATTATTTTTAAGGACTTTAAAGGAAAATATACATTTGGCCACAATTAGGCTGCAGAGACTAACAAAAACATAGGTTTCTTTGCTTTTTGATGAAACTGTATTCACCCTGTTTACCAATTTTACATTTATTGAAGCTCTGATTGGTAATTTCAGATGTATTTTTTGTGAGGTAGAATGAGTCATTTCATACAGGCAGTTTGCTTTGTAAGCAAAAACCTTTTAATGCACGAACTTCATGGAGGGCTGCAGGGAGTGGCTAAGTATCGTTCGTGGATAATGAGATTGACCCTTGCCAGAGAAGAGGGTGGGTGTGGGAGGTTCACCTTCTCCCATCAGCCCATATTGATTGTCAACATCCAGTTCCTGACGGAGGAGGGCCTGGGTCAGGTAGGTTTCTGATGTGGGAAGAATGCAAGATTTGCAAGTCTTAGGAGGCAAAAAACATCTTCAGCTCCCACTATGGGTAGGAGGACGAGAGAGTTCTGATGGGAGAGAAAGATGACCAAACTTGTTGCCTCCTTCAAGAGTGCATGCAGTCAGTTGTTTTTTAAGGAAAATAGTTCTTAGTGAGAGGAAGTGGAGTGGAGTCAGGATAAAGTGTCTGATACAGTTATTTGCCGTAGGTATGGATGTTTTCGTGACCAATCTAGGTTTGATTCTGCTAAGGCTCTCTACTTAGTGGTGGTCCTGGGAGCAGCTTCCTCCTGAGCCTCAGGTTTCTCATCTATAAAGTGGAACCATTCATAACTTTTGTGAAATTACAGGGGAGATTAAATGAGAACAGCTGTGGCTCTTGAACATGACTGGCCATCAGAAACACCTGATGGTTTGTTTTCCAAAAAATTAGATTTCCAGACCCCTGTGAATTCTAATTTAGTAGCTTTGTTGTTGTTTTTTTTTGAGGGTTAAGGATTAGGGAATCTGGATTTTTTAAAAACAGACTTCTAAGGTAATGCCAGTTTGGGGAACCACTGAGAATACCCGATGCAAAACCCTGCCCTAGTTTCAACACACTCTGGTACTGTTAACTTATATCTAGAAAACGGGACCTCAGGCCAGGCAATACCCATTTAGTGACTTGGTTTGAACATCATGAGATTTGCATTCATGCCCTTAGTTGCCCTAGCACCATAACTCAACAAATCAGCTGTGTACAGACCGGAGTTATGAAATGTGGAAAACATGTGGCTTCACCCTTTTCTGCTGCTAGTATGTATAGTTTTCAGCTCTTCATTCTTGTGAGAAGAAGCTTTAGTTCAGTTAATAATTTGTCTATTTTAACCCCTCTGTACCACAAACTAACAGGGACCAGAAACATCTCATTTCTAACTCTCTCTCAGGTTTTTTGTTTTTTTGAGACAGAGTCTCGCTCTGTTGGCTAGGCTGGAGTGCAGTGGCATGATCTCTGCTCACTGCAACCTCCGTCTCTCAGGCTCAAGTAATTCTCCTGCCTTAGCCTCCTGAGTAGCTGGGATCACAGGTATGTGCCACCACACGCGGCTAATTTTTGTATTCTTACTAGAGATGGGGTTTCACCATGTTGGCCAGGCTGGTCTCAAACTCCTGACCTCAGGCAATCTGCCCACCTTGGCCTCTCAAAATGCTGGCATGAGCACTTTGAGATTACAGGCGTGAGCCACCGCACCCGGCCCACTATCTCTCATTTTTTTAACCACACACAATTTCACTTTTCCTTCCTATCAAGTAGGAAAAAATGCTAACATGTAGTGAAATGGTTTAGAGCTAAGGTTCATATAACTAGCTAAGCTGAGTTCAAGGACTTGGAAAATGAGTGCCTTTGACAACAAACCTTCCTGTTTTTCTGTGCCCCGTTTCTGCTTAGTCACACCTCTGTCTCCTCCCAACTGCCCAAGCTGCACTCCTGGGGCCCTTGTTACGCTGGAAGACCATATTTCCAGAACTGTTTCATAACTCTTGCTCCACTGCTGCTCACATGTTTTCTTCTAACCCTCAGGATCCTCAACCCTTGCTAAAGTAATTCAAAATCAGGTCAGTCCCTATATCTAAAACAAATTCTCTCTTGGGAGGCAATGTGATTTTAAATATCTGCCCACAGCACCTTATAGTTATAAAAGTAGTGTGTACCTGGAATTTTTGTTGACATATCTGATTTGTTGGCTTTTGGAGGACTTTTGCCCTCCAGCAGCATATTGACCTCCATATGAGACTAATTTCATCTGTGTGTAGAGGAAATTATAGATCTGGAAAATTCACACCCTGGAGAACTAGTCACTGGGTAGTGAAGTCAGTACTTCTACAGGATATGAGTATTGGTACTTGAGTAGAATCCCTTCTGATTACCTTCCGGAAAGTCATGGATTATACTGTGATTTTCCTCCAGCTTAAGCAATGTTCTCAGAACACAGATACTAGATGAGAAACAGTACCTGGCTCTGAAACATATAATCTACTCAGATTCCAGGCCCAGGGTCTTGGCCACAAGAAAGCATATTTATCCCAACATCTTCCTGGAAGCTGTGCTCTGTGAGCACTGCAAAATTTTTTCTTTTTGTAATGTCTTGCATTTCTGTAAGTCACCTATTTTAATAGCTAAAAGGAAGAGATTTGTTAATTATAGCTTTCCTTTGTTGCAGCTCTATATTGGAAACATATGCCAGAAAAGTTCAGGAAAGATGCAAGTGGATAGATGATACATAAACAAGATTAGGAATCATGAGGATTAGGGGCCTCCTGTGCAGTTTTATCCAGGAACTGACCCCAGGAAGAGGGTCAGTTACAAACACAAAATTATGTTTGTGAGGAGAAAGTGTGATTTTATTATATTCATAATCTAAATTTTCTGGCTCTTGTTTCAGATTCCTTGAAATGAGTCAATTTGTTGATTTCAGTTATAATTTTTTACTGTAATGTTATCTAAAATAAAGTAGATAACAACTATAAGTGTTGGATATTTTGGAGAGTCAGCTTCTAAATTAAAAATTTATTATTTTTATTGTTGCTACCTACACAAGAGGCTCTTTTTATTTGGTCCTAACTTTATTTTACCTGTTTACAGAAGACAAGTAACTAATATGAAGCATAAAGGTAGCCAATTATAGACTTAAAGAATGGTAACATTGGAAGTAAAGAATGAGGAGGAAGAACAGTGGCTGTACCTTGGTTTTCTTTCACTTTTCCTACTATCTCTGCTCTTCCACGAGCAGGTCAGAGCCAGTGGACTCTATCTAATCATTGAATTTCTGAGTGTGGTTAGTGAAAGAATATTTTTCTAAACAAATTCTGCCCTCGTTGTTACTTTGTGTGTATGTGTGTGTGTGTGTGTTGCTCTCATGTCTGAGAGTTTATTTGTTGTATTAATGTAATTATCTTGTTGAGGGCTACAAAAATAGTGTTACACTGGTGTGTGTGGTAGGTAGACTCCTGCTTCAAGGGAAAGGTTAAATCTGTTAATTACCATGGGGAAGTTAGCTACTTAGATATACCTACCTGCTTAGTATGAGTTTCTAAGTTTAGAGGGAATGAGGGCTTAGCTTCTCTCTGTGGTCAGACTTCTATGAGTCAAGTTGCATTGAAATGGGCTGTCGAATAGTGGATGTTAAGGTTTCAGGTACCACTTGGAAAAAGAATGGGTTATAAAGGGGAGGCTACCCTGTGTTAAAGAATATCATCTTCCCTGGACTCTGGCATTCTCTTTTGTTTACCAAAGCCAAGGACTATGTTTCTTAAAGTGAAGTTTATGGGCTGTATCCATCAAAACTATGGAAATTGCAGGTTCATGGACTCCATTCCATGTAGATTGCATTTGAATCTTATATTGAAACCTAGAAATCTGCCCTTCAACCTAACTAGTGGGATGCGTCCCAGAACCTGGGAATAGATGTGTGACAAAGATGGCATTACAAATCAGCATGTAAAGGATAAATTATTCATTAAATAATATGAGAAAAATTGATTTTTCATGTGGAAAAGATGTGATTAGATCCCTACCTCACACCATGAAACAAAATAAACTCCATCTCACACGAAAAGTATATTCATCCCAATAGCCCCAAAAGTTTTAACTGATTCCAGCATCAACTTTTAAGTCCAAAGTCTCATCTAAATATAATTCAAATCAGATATAGGTGAGATTGAAGGTATGACTCATCGTGGGGCAAATTACCTCCAGCTGTGAACCTGTGAAATCAAACATGTTATGTACTTCCAAACACAATGGTGGGACAGGAACAGGATAGACATTTCCATTCCATTTTTAATGCGATCTTTGTCACACGTCTATTTCCAGGTTCTGTGACTCATTCCACTAGTTAGGTTACTTATTTAAGGGCAGAAGAGGGTAATGGGTCCTGAGCAATTCAAAACCTTAAAGCTTGAAAATAATCTTCTTTGTCTTTAGGCTCTTCCTACCAGTCTTAGGGGGGTTGAAGTTCCCCTTTCTGAACCCACTGGGGCAGGGCCTTGCCCTCATGGCTTTGAGGAGCCCCATCCCCATGGCAGTTCTCTTAATGGGGCTTTGAGCAGGCCCCATCTCCATGGTGGCTTCTTGCCTGGGTCTTGAACCTGCAGCTCTCCCCAGATGTAATCACGTGCCAGTGGCTCTAACTGTTGGTCTCATTGTGGCCATACCCCCCATGGCTCCACTGGGAATTGCCCTAGTGTGGGCCCCCTGCAGTGGCCCCACCTCATGGCTGCTTTCTACATGGCCTCCAGGCTCTCCAGGCCATCCTTTGAAATTTAGGTAGCAGGAGCCAGACCCTTATAGCTCTGCTGCATATAGTGCATATTGAATCAGGTCCATGAGAGCCACACCTGGGGCAGTGGAGGAGCATGGTGACAGAGTGCAGGAAGCAGAACCTTGAGGCAGTGCTGGGCAGAGGGTGCCAAGGTCCCAGGGGTGCCAGTGACCCCTCCTTTGAAATTGTTCCCTCCCCCAGGTCCTTACACTTGGGGCTGTGAGGGGCAGCCCCAATCTGAAATACCTTCAGGGTCATTCTTCTATTGTCTTGATGAGTAACACCTGGCCAATCCATACTAATTTCCTTAGCAAAGGGGCATTTGGCCACACCCTTGGTGTTAGCGCCCAACACATTTCTCACTTTTTACAGTACACATAAACTGAGAATTTTCCAAATCTTTAAGTTCTGCTTCCTTATTGATTAAAATCCATCTTTGATTCATTTCCCCTTTCTCATGTTTTACTATAAGCATTCAGGAGAATCTAAGCCAGACCTTCAATACTTTGTTTAGAAGTTTATTCAGCCAAATATGCCATTTCATTACTCATAAGTTTTACCTTCCACAACAACAGTAGGCCAATAACACAATTCAGACAAGTTATTTGCCACTTTATGACAAGGATCACCTTTCCCCCAGTTTCCAATAGCATATTCCCCATCTCCATCTGAGACCTTATCAGAATAGCCTTTACCATTCTGTTCATAACCATGTACGTATTCTCTAAGAAGATTCAGCCTTTCTCTACAGCTCTTTTCTTCTGGGCCCTCATCAAAATTACCCTTTATGCTCCATTCATGCCAATGTAGGCTTTTTCTAGCATGGATCTCACTTCCAGCCTCTATCTATTAGCCAGGTCCAAGAGCTACTTCATACGGCCGGGCGCGGTGGCTCAAGCCTGTAATCCCAGCACTTTGGGAGGCCGAGACGGGCGGATCACGAGGTCAGGAGATCGAGACCATCCTGGCTAACACGGTGAAACCCTGTCTCTACTAAAAATACAAAAAACTAGCCGGGCGAGGTGGCGGGCGCCTGTAGTCCCAGCTACTTCGGAGGCTGAGGCAGGAGAATGGCGTAAACCCGGGAGGCGGAGCTTGCAGTGAGCTGAGATCCGGCCACTGCACTCCAGCCGGGCAACAGAGCAAGACTCCGTCTCAAAAAAAAAAAAAAAAAAAAAGAGCTACTTCAACGTTTTTAGGTATTTGTTATAACACCCCACTTCTTGGTACCAATTTTGTTGTAGTACATTTAGGCTGCTATAAAAATTACTGTACACTAGGTAGCTAACAAGCAACAGAAATTTATTTCTCACAGTTGTGGAGACTGGGAGGTCTGAGATTAAGGTGCTGGCAGATTTGATGTCTAGCAGGACTCATTTCCTGATTCATAGATGGAGCCTTCTTGCTTTGTCCTTACCCTCCAAAGGCCCCAGCTCCTAACACCATCGCACTGGTGACTAGATTTCAACATAGGAATTTTAGGGAAACACAAACTTTCATACCATACTACAATGGAATTTTTGTATAACAAAAGATACCATAAGCAAAGTCAGGAGACTCACCAAAAACTTGAACAAGATATTTGTAACAAGTATAATCAGCAAAGGATTACTGTCAAGAATATATATATATATATATATATTCTATAAATCACTGAGGAAAATAAAAGCAAACAAGGAAAAAAATGAGCAAATGTTAATCATATCCAACTCATAGAATAGAACTCTGAATGTCAACTCTGTTAGTATTCAGGGAAGCTGAAATTAAAAAATGAAATACCCTTCAAAGGGTTAGTGAATATGTAGAGAAAATGAAACTGTGGAATATATTGTTGGTTAGAAAGTAAGTTGGTACAAATCCTTTGGAGGTCAAATTGGCAGCATCTAAACACTTTGTATATTTGCTACCCTAATTGTATATATACACTTGTGAAATTCTTGCTCATGTGTACAAGCAAACGTTTAGACAAATTCATTGCTGTGTTTATACTGGTGAAAAAATGGAAAGAACATTAATGTTCATCATGTGAGACTGCATAAACACGTTACAGAATACATTGAACTACTCTACTTCAGTTAACTATGAATGAATTCTCTCTCTGTATCAGTATGGATACATTCAGAAAACACATTGCTGGATAGGCAAGTTACAAATGAATTCATATGAAATGGTAATATGATATTTATAGACATACACTTATTTTTGAGGTTGCATGATCCAATTTCCTACCTCTAAGAAGATATTTTCTTTCTTTCCTTGCTAAACTTGAAGATTCATTATTTTACATTTAGATCTCAGAATGCTGGGGCTAAAAACTCTCCTAGAAATTATCTAATCTCCCCCTTTAAATGTTTTAAAAATGGACTTTTAATTTTAGGATAGCTTTAGATTAATAGAAAAATTAAAAAGATAGTACAGGGAGTTTCCATATAACCTACACCTAGTTTCTCCTATTAACATCTTACATTAGTTTTTTTGTTTTAGGCAGAGTCTTGCTCTGTCATCCAGGCTGGAGTGCAGTGGTGTGCTGCTCATTGCAACCTCCACCTCCCGGGTTCGAGCAATTCTCCTGCCTCAGCCTCCCGAGTAGCTGGGATTACAGGTGCCCACCACCACGCCTGGCTAATTTTTTTTTTTTTTTCTTTTGAGACGGAGTCTCGCTCTGACGCCCAGACTAGAGTGCAGTGGCGCCATCTCAGCTCACTGCAAGTTCCGCCTCCCGGGTTCACACCATTCTCCTGCCTCAGCCTCCCGAGAAGCTGGGACTACAGGCGTCTGCCACCACGCCGGGCTAATTTTTTTTTGTATTTTTAGTAGAGATGGGGTTTTACCATCTTGGCTAGGATGGTCTCGATCTCCTGACCTTGTGATCCACCCGCCTCGGCCTCCCAAAGTGCTGGGATTACAGGCGTGAGCCACCATGCACAGCCTAACATCTTACATTAGTATAGCACATTTGTTACACTTAATTAACTAATGCTGATATAGTAATTAAAGTTTATACCTTATTCAGACTTTCTGTTTTTAACAAATGTTCTTTATGTGTTCTAGGGTCCCATGAAGGATATTACATTGAATTTATTGGTCATGTCTTCTTAGGCTCCTCTACATTGTAGCCATTTCTCAGACTTTGCCTTTTTTTGATGACCTTGACAGTTTTGAAGAGTACTGATCAGCTATTTTGTAGAATGTTCCTCATTAGAGGCTGTCTGATATTTTTCTCATTTTTAGACTGAGTTTCAGTGAGGAAAACTATGAAGTACTATTCCTATCACATTATATCAACTGCACATATTATTATCATGATTTATCCCTTTCGATGTTAACTTTGATCACCTGGTACAGGTAGGATTTGCCACAGTTTCTTAGCTGCAGAGTTGCTTTTCTGCCCTCTCCCTCTTCCATGCTGTATTGTTTGGAAGGAAGTCACTATGTGCAATCCACATCAATGTCTTTCTTAAAAGGAGAAATTGGAGCTCAGAAAAATAAAGTGATTTGCCCCAGATCATGGAGTTATGTGGTCCACAGTATGATTTGGGCCAGTTAGAGGATTTTCTCAATGCATAATTTAATAATTTAAATTCAATCAATTTAATTGTAAAAATAACTGATGTAATTCAATTAATTTTATTTCACTTAAATCATACATTTAGTTATATGTAAAATTAAGATTAAGGCAGTGGATTTTGCACATATAAAATCTACTTTCCCCTCCTTCTAACAACCCTTCCTCTTGAGACATATAGAATTATTAGATTCTATGTTAACTCACACAGATCTGGCTCAAAATAAAAGCAAAATTTGCACTTGTTGGAGATGTAGAAGAAACTAGAATCAATGAGCAGGATATAAAGGTTTGTGTGAACCAGAAAGCTACACTGAAAGCCTGCCCTTAACATTTGCCATTCAGAGGAAATTCCTGGGTCCTGTATCTTTGAAACATGGTTCAGAGGAGGACCAGAGGTACCTGCTCTGGTGGGGGTGTCCTCTTGGGCTCCTGGATTCCTTGGCTCTTGGGGATGGGCACTGTAGATGAAGGGCCGGAGGGACGCTCTGAAGTGCTGGGTTACAACTTAGGAACCCCAGATATCCATATCTGAGGGTGGTTCTTTAGCCAGCCCTGGGGTTAAAGTATCTATTTGACTGGGGCTAAAGCCCTAGGGTTCAGTGAGAAGATAAATGATTGCAGGGTAGAGTGATAAAGTACAAGAAGCAATGATGAACAAAGGAAGCAATAAAATGTCGAACACAATTTCAAAAAGTATTTTCCATAAAATAACAAGAACAGTTGTTTTTGTGTTTTGAGTTTCAAAAGAAGCTAGGAATAAAATAGTCCACAGTAACTTGGAAACCTTGAGGCAGAGGAAGTTTGGAGGAAGTTACTGTTTGCTAAGGTCCTTGTCTTTTTCCGTAGAGAAAAGAAATACTGATTACCTTTCACTTTGTCAGCATATTATAAATGTAAGAATGTATGCTAAAATAAACACAAAAAGCATAACTTCGACACTGGAAAGTGAAAAGAAAGAAGTCTATAAAATTGCTCTGTTTAATAAAACAGTAAAAAGAAAAAAATAAGAATGGCAAAAAGTAAAATGTAAAGGTGGCAAAAATCAGTGTCCACACACACACACACACGTTTTTTGAGACAGAGTCTGGCTCTGTCACCCAGGCTGGAGTGCAGTGGCTCAATCTAAGCTCATTGCAATATTTCCCTTCCAGATTCAAGTGATTTTCCAGCCTCAGCCTCCCAAGTAGCTGGGATTACAGACACTCACCACCACACCAAGCTAATTTTTGTATTTTTAGTAGGGATGGGGTTTTGGCATGTTGGCCAATGTGGTCTCATGTGATCTACCCATCTTGGTCTCCCAAAGTTCTGGTATTACAGGAGTTAACCACTGCGCCTGGCTGGTGTAAATATATTAATAATTATATGAAATAGATACAGTTTAAGCTCACTTTTCTAATATTGAATTCAACAATCTCTGTTTGGACTAAAAAGTAAAATGTAATTAAGTGTTGTTTATAAACATACCTTAAAATGCTATGGAATGATTAAAAATGAAAAGAAAAAATGGTATATTAATTTTTTAAAAGTTGATATAACAAAATTAATAATACTAATATTAGTAGAATATGAATAGAATATTCAGCAAAAAAAGTATGAAGTAAAAAGACAATGCATAATAATAGGTGGTAGCATTACAAAATGAAGAGGAAGGCTGGGTGCTGTTGCTCACACCTGTAATTTCAGCACTTTGAGAAGCCAAGGCAGCAGGATCGCTTGAGCCCAGGAGTTCAAGACCAGCCTGGGCAACATGGCAAAACTCCTTCTTTACAAAAAAACACAAAAAATGAGCTGGGCGTTAGCACATGCCTGTAGTCTCAGCTGCTCAGAAGGCTGAGGTAGGTGGGAGGATCATTTGAGCCTGGGAGGTCGAGCCTACAGTGAGCTGTGATCATACATCACTGTACTCTAGCCTGGATGACAGAGCAAGATTATGTCTCAAAAAAAACAACACAAAACAAACCCCACCAAACAGAAATATTCCTCTGAGATCTCAGAAACTGATAGATCAAAGAGGCCAAACTAAGGAACCAATTACTCTGATGAATTGTGAAAGTAATAAATGAGACTGTCTTGTTCTCCAGTTCAAGATATGGTGCCATCTTCAATTCACTTTACAGTGTGTGTCATGCTTTTCCCCTGTATTTAAGCACATATTTTCAGTTCTTCAAACTCATCATGAGTTCTCTATGGGCCTTTATACAAGCTCTTCTCCACCTGGATCTTTCTCCTCCCCAAGCCTTTTCTTGGCTAATGGCTCCCATTGCACCTCATCCTTCTCCTTAAGTGGCATGTGAAATTCTGTATTTTAATTGCCTATTACATTTTTTTTCTCCTCTACTAGGTAATAAACTTTGGAGGACTACAGCTATGCCCTTTTCTTCATTGTAGCACAGTGCCTGGCATGTGGTTTACTTCTTGAGGAAATAAATTAGTGAAGGAATGAGTTATGTAAAAATGAAATATAACAGATGGAGGGATTAATTCTACCTAAGGAAAAGGCTTCATAGAAGAAATGACCTTTAAGAAGAAACTTGGAAAATGAGTAAGGACAAAGGTTGTTCCTGGTGGAGGGAACAGTGTGAACAAACACCTGGAGGCTAGAGAGGGCACATCATGGCAGGGAATTTGAGTAGTCAAAATGCTGGAGCATTAGTGGCAGAAATGAAGCAGAAAATAGAGATCGGGATCTTTACATAAACCTTGGAATGCCATGCTGAGGAGTGTAAACTGTAATCTGCAAGTGAGGCACGTGTATTACAGATTGAAACATTAGGATGATTGTGGTAGTTACTAGAGCTATTCACTGAATATTGCTAGTTCCTCACACTTCTAAGCCTATATTAGGATTACATACTTCTCTGTATACCTTTGAGCTGAGTCACGGTCACATGACTTGGACCAATGCTAATGAGAAATGAGCGCAAGTGACATGTGCCAGGTCTGGGTAGAAACTTTAAGAGACACTGTTCGATTTGTCATTTTTCCTTTTTCTGCCTTAGCTTTTATGGGAGCATGAGACTGGGTCCTTGAATGAGAAAAACATAGAGAAGACTCTCAGCTATTCTTTCAGGAACATGAATAAGAAGACACAAGCCTTTTTTGTTATATGACACTGAGAATATTGGGTGTGGTGACTCATGCTTATAATCCCAGCACTTTGGGAGGCCAAGGCAAGAGGATTGCTTGAACCCCGGAGTTCGAGACCAGCATGGGCAACAAATGTCTCTATCAAAATTTTTAAAAATGAGCCAAGTGTGGCAGGCTGAGGTGGGAGGATTGCTTGAGCCCAGGAGTTTGAGGTTACAGTGAGCTATGATCGTGCCACTGCACTCCAGCCTGGGTGACAGAACAAGATCCTGTCTCAAAAAAAAAAAAAAAAAAAAAAAAAGTCACTGAAATACAGTGGTTATTTGTTGTTGCAGCATAACCTTGCCTGTTCTGACTAATGTGCATGTTTTAAAATCTGTCACTAATTAGACTGGAGACCAGAAGAAAAATTAGGAGACCATTTTAATTGGTCAGGCATTGTTAGTAGGAAAAGTGAAGAATGGACAGTAAGTATGAGGACACAGACTGCATTGATTGTATTCACTTCTGTGTTTCTGGTGCCTGCTACAGTTCCTGGAATAAAAGAGAGTTAGAGGGAGAATCCTTGTGCTCACGCTTTCATAAGGACTTGTAGTGGATTGTTTAGTGTCCCCCAAAAGATAAAGATATGTCCAAGTTTTCTGGTACCTATAAATGTGATTTTATTTGGAAATAAGGTCTTTGTAGATATAATTATTTAAATATTGTGAAATGATAGTATGCTACACTTAGGATAGACCCTAAATCCAATGGCTGGTGTCCTTCTAACAGAAAGGAGAAGGAGATTTGACATAGAGCACACAGGGAGACACAGGGGCCAGGGACATGTTAAGATAGAGTCAGAGAATAGAGTTACACAACTGTAAGCCAAAGGGCACCAACAATTGCCAGCAGCCATCAGAAACCAGGAGAGGGGTAAGAAATGGATTCTCCCTTAGAGCCTCCAGAAGAAACCAACCCCCTCAACATCTTGATTTTAGGCCGGGCGCGGTGGCTCAAGCCTGTAATCCCAGCACTTTGGGAGGCCGAGACGGGCGGATCACGAGGTCAGGAGATCGAGACCATCCTGGCTAACACTGTGAAACCCCGTCTCTACTAAAAAATACAAAAAACTAGCCGGGCGAGGTGGCGGGCGCCTGTAGTCCCAGCTACTGGGGAGGCTGAGGCAGGAGAATGGCATGAACCCGGGAGGCGGAGCTTGCAGTGAGCTGAGATCCCGCCACCGCACTCCAGCCCCGGCGACAGAGCGAGACTCCGTCTCAAAAAAAAAAAAAAAAAAAAAAGACATCTTGATTTTAAACTTCTGTCCCCTAAGAATGTGAGAGAATAAATTTCTATTGTTTAAGTCACCAAGCCACCTAGTCAGTAGGTTTCTTTTGTTTTTAGAGTTGGAGCCTTCCTATGTTGCCCAGGCTGATCTTAAACTCCTGTGCTCAAGGGATCTTCTTACCTTGGCCTCTCAAAGTACTGAGATTACAAATGTGAGCGACCAGCCCTGGCATAGTTGTAATTTTTTATAGCAGCCTCAGAAAATGAATATAGGACTTTCACTCCACTTATAAGGTGAGATAGCATTACAGTAATGTTTCCAATTACATCTGTCTCTTCATTTTATACTCCACCTTTTTCACAAAATAAGAATTATTTATCTGATTTGTGGAATTCGCTCATAGCAGCTACTATTCTTCTGGGCTGTGTTTTAGGCTAGCCTATAGGGTGGATATGTTCTTCTACTGATCTCCTCCATGAAGTAAGCAAGCCTGATTGCAGATTATGTAAGCATACCTGATTGATGATCCCAAGCCTGTTTTCTAGGAACTCTCCAGGCTCAAGGATTGCAAGACAGCACACAATTCCCCATGTAGTTGACTGGACATATTTGCTGCAAAGCAAGTATGCCTGTAAAGACTCTCCTTTTAGATGGATTACAAATTTGGGCTTTTGTGTGTGTGTGTGTGTGTGCCCGTGTGCATGTGCACATGTATTTGTGTGTATGCTGGTAGGGAGCCTCATTTGGGTTGCACATACTCTAATTTCTATCTGAAGAATGGATCTATCTCTGAGTATCAAACTTAGAAGGAGGAGAGGGTTGTCACTGGCACTTTACAGAGCCATCTCCAAGATAAGCTGTTCATTAAACATTTGTATATATGAATAAAAATAAAAAGGACTTGATTCAATAGATCTTACAGAATTTGACTTAACAAGCCTGGGTGGTCTTACTTACTGTTGGAGTTGAAGAAGACAGAGTGTAAGATGATGCTGAGGTTTCACGCTTGGTGTGTGAAGATAATTGTATTCTTTTTTTTTTTTTTTTTTTTTGAGACGAAGTCTTGCTCTGTCACCCGAGCTGGAGTGCAGTGGCCAGATCTCAGCTCACTGCAAGCTCTGCCTCCCGGGTTTACGCCATTCTCCTGCCTCAGCCTCCGGAGTAGCTGGGACTACAGGCGCCCGCCACCTCGCCCGGCTAGCTTTTTGTATTTTTAGTAGAGACGGGGTTTCACCGTGTTAGCCAGGATGGTCTCGATCTCCTGACCTCGTGATCTGCCCGTCTCGGCCTCCCAAAGTGCTGGGATTACAGGCTTGAGCCACCGCGCCCGGCATAATTGTGTTCTTGACTGAGTATTTGTGTATAAGAACAGTAAGAATATAGAGTTTATTTTAGTTTGGGATGTAGTTGACAGAGATCTTTTTAAGTCACCTAGATGAAGATTTCTAGGAGATGGTTTGAAATGCTGTTTGGAGCTCAGGCTGGAATTGGAAATATGGATTTGGAATGAGATAATACGGAAATGTCTATGCAATGGAGCACTTTACTTTTGAGGACTGAATAGAGGCAAATATTTCAGAAAGGGTAACCAAAGAAGTTTTCATAAACTTTGGAAGAAAACCAAGAAAAAAATGGCATTTCAGAAGTCAGAAAGGAGAAAATTTCAGGTAGGAGGAAGTTTTAAATTGTATCAAGTGTTGCTGAGACATTCAAGAATTAAAACCAGCCGGGCGCGGTGGCTCGTGCCTGTAATCCCAGCACTTTGGGAGGCCGAGGCAGGCGGATCACAAGGTCAGGAGATCGAGACCATCCTGGCTAACACGGTGAAACCCCGTCTCTACTAAAAAATACAAAAAAACTAGCCAGGCGAGGTGGCGGGTGCCTGTAGTCCCAGCTACTCGGGAGGCTGAGGGAGGTAGGAGAATGGTGTAAACCCGGGAGGCAGAGCTTGCAGTGAGCCAAGATCCTGCCATTGTATTCCAGCCTGAACAACAGAGCGAGACTCCATCTCAAAAAAAAAAAAAAAAAAAAAATTAAAACCAAAAAGAGGTAGAATTCCATTATGTATATTTTTTCCCGAGATTTATTTACAGAAAAGGCAGTTTGAATAAAGTGGCAAAAAGCAAACTAAAAATTATCTTTCCTAGTTTATACCAAGTTGTTAGAGAGAAAGTCAAGGGAGAAGCAAAGTTTTTGAAAACAGGGAACCCTGAGTGTGAATGTAATGGGTGTTGGACAAAGCTGGTTACTTGAGCTCTGTGAAATCATGGAGTGTGGGTTAGGCCCAGAAGAGGGGAATTGTGAGCTGCGGAGGAGGCATATGATAAAAGAAACAGGCATTTATTGAGTATCTACTATGAACCAGAAGGTTTTACTTGTTGAAATTGGGTAACGAGGTACATCCAGAAGCTATTAACCAAATAGAAAATCATGGTGAAAAAAACTGGTCTTTAAGGTATTGGTAAGAACATGGTGAAAGGACTAATTAGAGGGCCTGGGCTGAGTGGCCATGGATGTGAAGTTGGCCAGGAAGAGCAGTCAGTGGTCTTGCTGACTCAGGGGTTGAGGGGCTGGAGGTCACGAGGAGGATGAGTTTCCATATATGAGTCATGAGTATAACACCACATATTACTTCAATCTCTTATGAAGGTCTACTTCATATTCAGTTAGTTGTGATGCTGAAGATACAGCCCATCAACCCTAAGATTCCATCAATTGCAAGTCTCACCATTATTTTATACATTACTAAGAAAGAGAAGAAAAAAAACAACTTTATATGAATTGATCACAGCAACCTCTTACTGCTTTGAAATGTCTCTCAGCTCTTCCAGGGGGTTTGGCAATTTGTCCTGCCCCCAGTTGCCTTCCTTGCCTGGTGATAAGCAATCATTTTGCACACACCTCAGTAACAAACTATGACATCATCTTCTTGTGAATGTCTTCTTTTTTAGCTCCTGTAAAGCACTTGTTATTCCTTTATAAGAAAATATGGAAGCATAGTCATTCTTCTTCTCCTACAATGAATATTTTCTGCTCAATTTTTATGTCTTTGTACATACACAATAGACTGTTTATTTCTCTTATGTCAAATTTATACCCCTCTGCTCTGTTTTCTGTGTCTTTCCACATTCTTGAAATCTTTTATCTAAATGTCAGATCATAGTTAAATTCAATGCTGTAGTACTGATATATTAGTCCATTTTCTGTTGCTTATAACAGAATATCTGAAACTGAGTAGTTTATAAAGAAAAGGAATTTATTTCTTATGGTTATGGAGGCTGGGAAGGCCAAGATTGAGGGGCTATATCTGGTGAGGGCCTTCTTGCTGGTGAGGACTCCGAAGAGTCATGTGGTCATGCAGGGCATCACTTGGTGAGGGGACTGAGTGTGCTAACATGCTGGCTCATGGTCCAATCACCTCTTAAAGGCCCCACCTCTCAATAAGCCACATTAAGTTTCAACGTGAGTTTTGGAGGGGACATTCAAACCATAGCAACCAGGTTGTACATCATTCAATAGAGATGACGACATTCGTATGAACAGGTGTGACCAATGCTGTACATACCTCAGCAATGGCAACTACATCATGACGGTGCCTTGATGACAGGAATTGTAAAATGCAACTCCCTGGAACGTAACACTGCATTCCAATTTCAGAGATGTTAAATGTGAAAAAAATGTGTCTTAGTATTGCTGAAATATAAAAATTAAATTTTACAGAAATGTAGTAATTGAAATTTACAGTTAAACTTCAACCTTAATTATGACTACTCTTTGCTACCTAGCTTATTTTTAGCATTCCTAACAGATACTGTGTGAAAACTGGTTTGAGTCTTAACTTTGCTCATAGTCTTTGTTATCCACTGAAGGAGGTGTGAAATGCCCAAGAAGCCAGTGCTGTGGCGAGGGGAAAAATGAAGTCTTGTGGATTTTGCCTCCAATAACTCAAACTGGTGTATGTATCTCCATCAGACAATGGTAGGTATTTTTCCTTTGTAGGTAAAACTGGGTCTGCTTTAATATCTATCAATTATTTTTCTTAATCCTAGGGAAGGGAAAAGATGCCATACCATTTTCTGAAACTCTAAAGATAAAAATCATTCCTAGAATTGTAGTGCCAGAGGATCTCAGAAAACATCTAGTTCTAGAGTGTCATGTTTACAGATTGAACGACTAGTTAATGCAAGTCACATGTGACAAGCCATGGTCGAGTGTGTTATTCTTTGATGTGGCGGGAGAAAACAAACACAGGATAAGCCCCCAAACTAGAGTTTTTAATAAGTAGAAAATTGTGCTTAGTAGACATGGCTGTTAAAGCCAGTCAGGTGTTCTTTACTGGATATTACACATTCCCAAGAACAAATCCTCTCCCCATCTCTATATTCTGCCTTCCGTCAGTCACACCTAGCTCTTGTCATTTAATTTTGCTTTGCCTTGTTTTTGTCCCTTGTTGGGTCAAGGTTAGTTTGTTCTGCAGAAATAACAAATGCCTGGATTTCCCACTCTTCAGAGCTCTGGGGTGAGTTAAATCCACAGATGTTTATGAGTGGTGACAATCCCTGTTGGCGGATGTTGTAGCAATACTTTGAGAACTGGCTATACTGAATGATGCCAGCTGAAGGGGAATCCTAGGAATTTGCTTTCATTTGGATCAGACATTTGAACCAGTTGAAGAATGGCTCCCACTTTTTTTTTTTTTTTTTTTTAACTCTTATAAGCCTTTATGAGGCCCAATTTTGCTTGTGCAATCTGAGAACATTTTTTGCTTTCATCCAATCTGGCTGGGCATAGGGGAGTGGAAGACAGTTGTTCAAAAGGAAGCTTTTGTACATACTGACTCTCAGATCTGTTTCATAAGAAAATTTCCATAGGAATTCTAGGAAGAGAAACAAATGGTTTAGGCAGAGAGCATTTGGTCTATTAAACATTCCGGTGGCTGGTTCTGTGGCCAGCAGGGCAGCCAAGCCTAAGGAATTTCAAGGGACACAGCCCTTTTTTGAATTGGAGCCCTATGTCTGGCCACAATGATAATTGTTTCACATCAGCAACTTAGTATATTGTGCTATAGGGTTGCAGGGGGGTGGGTAAGGGGGGCTTCAATGGCTTCTTTTGTTAGAAATAGGCTAATTTCTAGTACCCATTCCAAAAGGTTACAATTAGAAAGGATGGTGCAACAGAGCTTGAGAAAGTAAACATGGGGGCACCCATCTCCTTTTCATTATAAATTGCTTCCCTTTCCCTGATTCTGTAGTTGTCAGATGCTAAATACTTGTCATCTTGGGATTCTCTTTTGCTGCACAAGAACACAGCCTAACCTAACTGTGGGCTGCGGATATCAGAATGCTGTAGTCTAAACAGCTGGCATGGGAAACAGGCATGGAAGTGGAGGGTGGTAGGGATTTGAACAAAGCCCAAACTTGCCTTGGGTTAATTTGATTTACAGGAATCAACAGGACCTGGAAAAACTCCAAGCCACGAAGCCTTTGTTTGGAAAGTTTTGCAGGATAAAGGCTAGCCAGATCTAAATAAAGCTTTTCCATGAGGGTTTCAAAACAAAACATTGAAAAAAACAAAGGATGCCTTTATCTTTCCTTGCTACTAGCCAGGTTTTAAGGTCAGCAGAGGACTAGAAAACTGGATGTGGGAAAAAGATGTAATCGATTTCTTTGAACAGCTCAAGAATGGATCCCATCCTGGAACACATCCTGGAACACTGCAGGGTTGGATGATCTAAAGCAAATTAGTTGTTTGTTTGTGATGTTTTTATTGTGGTTTTAATATTTGTGGGACTCACACCATAAGTTGCGGCAATGTCAAGCTGACACACGAAGCATCAGTGACTTAGAAAAGCTATCCTGGTGGTGTGTGTATGCATCCTGTATTCCTTGATGCCACCTCTGGCATGGCCACCAAAGGAAGTGTGAGTCTCAGTTCCCTCCTCTGTGGAATGGTGATGCAAAAATAACAATTTTACCAAAAGCCAAGCAAAAAAACTGTAAGTAAATGTCAACTGTAAAGGTTTAGGACTTTGAACAGTGTCTGTGCTTTAAACACCTTGATCTCTCCCCCACACACTGATTTCATCTACAGTAACCCCCCTCTATCTGTTGTTTTGTTTTCTGTGGTTTCGGTTACCAATGGTCACCCTTGGTCTGACAATATTAGATGGAAAATTCCAGAAGTAAAAAATTTATAAGTTTTAAATTGCATGCCATTGTGAGTAGTGTGAAGAAATGTCATGCTGTCCTTCTGGGATGGGACTTACCCTTTTGTGCAATGTATTCACCCTATATACACTACCTACTATGCTACCCGCCTGCTAGTCACAATCGCCATCTTGGTTATTAGATGGAAAAAACAGCATATAGAGGGTTCAGTCCTCTCCGTGGTTTCAGGCATCCACTGGGGGCCTTGGGATATATAACCCACGTATAAGAGGTGACTACTGTATTCACGCATCCAACAATATTTACGGAACCAAAAAACACACAGTAGCTACTCAGTATTTGTTGAATACAAATGTTTTATGACAAAGCATCATTATTATTCTTTGTAGCAGGGGTTGGCAAACTACAACCCACATTCCTCTTTTTGTAAACAAAATTTTATTGGAATACAGCCACACCCAGGATTGACTATGGCTTTTGTGCTGTAACAGCAGAGAGAAGTAGCTGTGAAAGAGAATTTATGGATTGGAAAGTCCAAAATATTTAGCATCTGGCCTTGGTGGAGAAAATCTGCAAACCCCTGTACTATAGCACTAACCTCAAAACATTTGGCACCTTTCCCAAACTCCTCTACTTTACCGTAAACAATGTCTCCATGAATATTCTGGAATAATATTTGTCAAAGTATGCTCCAGGGCATGCTTGTTTTACAGGCTGCCCCTTCCTGGTTTAGAAAGTTTAGAAAATAGACATATCATGTATATTATGAAGTGTCAAAGTTAAAAAAAGAATGTGTGTAATTTTGATTCAGTGTTTCCAAATTCATGTGACCCTATTAATCCTTTTTTGTTTTTCACAAATTAATGTTTTGTAGAAGGAAGTTGCCACATAGGAAATATTGGTAAACAGAATGTATTTTGTGGGCTAACTCCAGAAAATTGGAAATGACTACCTAGTGTGTTGTGTTGAGAAGGATCATGAGGTACTGTCATAGTATGGTGGCATAGAATACAGCAAACAATTACATAGATCAACCATGGCATGTGTGCTGAGAGTTTGCAACCACTTGTTTAGACCTTACTGAAAGTACTTTAAAATGTGAGTCCACATGGTCTATACATTGCTGCATATGAAGTGGGACTTCAAAGTTGCTTTTCTGGTGAAGCTTATAACTTAGTTATGAAGAAATTTCACATAGAATTACAGTGAGGGTAATTGTCTTAACTTCCAGGAGAACTTAGAAGATAACATTAAATTGATTATATATGTGAACTTGATTATTATACATCATTCTGCTTCTGGTATTCCTATTATGCGTATGTTATACCTTTTGTAGTTGTTCCATAGTTCTTGGATATTCTGTCCTGTTTTTTCAGTGTTTTCTTTCTTTCCTCTTCAGATTTGGAAGTTTCTACTATCGTATTCTCAAGCTCAGAGATTCTTTCCTTAGCCATGTCTATTCTACTCTTGAGACCATCAAAGACGTTCTTCATTTCTGTTACAGTACTCTTGATCTCTAGCATTTCTTTTTGATTCTTAGAGTAACCATCTTTCTGATTATTTTACCCATATGTCTTTGCATGTTTTCTGCTTTTTAAATTAAAGTCCTTAACATAATCATAGTTGTTTCAGATCATGATCTGGGCTGGGCACAGTGGCTCATGCCTATAATCCTAGCATTCTGGGAGGCTGAGGCAGGAAGATTGCTTGAGGCCCGGAGTTCAAGACTGGTCTGGACAAACACAGTGAGACCCTGTCTGTACAAAAAATTAAAAAATTAGCTTGCCATGTGGCATACACTTGTAGCGCCAGCTACCTGGGAAACTCAGATGGGGGTGGGAGGATTGCTTGAAGCCAGGAAATTGAGGCTGCAGTGAGCTGTGATTGTGCCACTGCACTCCAGCCTGGGAGACAGAATGAGACCTTGTCGGGAAAAAAAATTAAAAAAAAACCCTACGTCTAGTAATTCCAACATCTCTGCCATATCTGAGTCTGGTTCTGAGGTTTGCTCAGTGTCTTCAAATTGTGTCTTTTGCCTTTTAGTATGCCTTATAATCTTTTCTCAAAAGCTAGACATGACATACTGGGTGAAAGTAATTCCAGCAAATAGACCTTTAGCAATGTGGTGTAAGAAGTGTGTGCCCCTGGGCTGGGCTGTGAACCTCTTAAGTGCTTTTCAGTGCTCTCCTTCGCCTTAGGTGGGAGAGGATGGCTAGAGGGGGCTGGAGCTGGGTTTTTCCCTTACTCGGGGCTGGTTAGGCTTTGAAATAACCCATTAAGGTAGGCAATGGTAAAACAGTTACTCTTGAGAGCAGACCTCCTTAAGACGCACAGAATGCTCTGGCATATTTTAAAATGGCTCCCTTTCCCCTCCCCCTGCAGGAAGTTTCAGTGGATTTCTCTCCAGCCTTCATTGTGAAAATCTGGTAGAGATCGTGGAGAACTCACAAAAGCATGAAGTTGCCCCTATGAATGGCCCCTCTGGAGTTTTTAACTCTCAGACCTGTCCACACCAAGGCTTCAGCAACTCTTCTGTTACAGCTTAGTTTTTCCTAACCTTTCCTGTGGAGGTTTCTGCTTATGGAGTTCTGCTCTGGTAAGTTATTATTCTCTGTAACCAACTGTCTGTCTCTCCAGCTTTGAGAGCAGCAGTTTGATCTGACCTCACTTCTCTTGACGGATCTAAGAAAAGTTATTGATTTTCATTTTGTTCAGCTTTTTACTTGTTGTTAGGACAGAGTGATGACTTCCAAGCTTCTTACATGTCAGACCAGAAACGGGAAGTCTGCATCATTCTGTTTACCTTCCGGGGCCCTAAAAACATAACAAAGCAAATTTCTTGTCAGAATCTGTGTGTCAATGATATGGTTTGGATCTGTGTCCCTGTTCAAATCTCATGTGGAAATGTAATCCCTTGTGTCAGAGGTGGGGCCTGCTGGGAAGTGATTGGATCGCGGGGGTGGTTTCTCATGGTTTTACACCATCTCCCTTGGTGCTGTCATCCCATAGTGAGTCCTCACGAGATATGGTTGTTTGCAAGTGTGCGGCAGGTGCCCCTTCTCTCTCTTGCTTCTTTTCTAGCCATGTGAAGAGATGTTCTCCTTTTACCTTCTGCTATGATTGTAAGTTTCCTGAGGCCTCCCAAGAAGTTGAACAGATGCCACTGTGCTTTCTGTACAGCCTGTGGAACTGTGAGCCAATTACACCTCTTGTCTTTATAAATTACCCAGTCTCAGGTATTTATTTATAGTAGAGCAAGAACTGACTAATACAGTTCAGTAGCGTTATAAATTTATTCTTTGAAATGCCATATTTGCTCCATATAGCAGTATAAAAATAGAAAATAAAAGCATTCGATATATCAGTAATAAATAATATTTCCACATATCAGAAACACAACAAACCCATTGGGGGTTGGTTCTGGGACTTACTGGGCTTTATGTCTGTAAGGGAGCAGGAGTTTCTCTAAACTAGGGGATTGAATGAAGCTCCCTGGTTAAAAAACGAGTCTGGAAAGCTCCTTAGGGCTATCACTTCTGTGAAGTTTTGTGCCCAGGAAAGAAACACACAACCAAAATCTTAAGCAAGCCCCACACATTCGCAGATCATCAATACCTACAATACCACACAGTGTATGGGGGAGAGAGGTAGTTGTGAGCCACCACTAGAAGTAGAAGTTGAGGGCTCTGAAAGGCCAGGTAGAAACAACCCCAAACCTGGAGACTGGCTGGAAAGGATGAAAGAGAAAAAAATGTCACCTAAGATGAGCTGAAGTACACAGTCTAAAACATTTGAAGAAGTCTAGTCTAAGAGAGACAGCCAACATTTGTGACAAATTCAGTTTATGTAGAATTAAAATAACAGAATAAGGCTGGGTGCGGTGGCTCATGCCTGTAATCCCAACACTTTGGGAGGCTGAGGTGGATGAATCACTTGCGGCCAGGAGATCGGGACCAGCCTGGCCAACATTGTGAAGCCCATTTCGAATGAAAAAACATAAAAATTAGCCAGGTGGGCCGGGCGCGGTGGCTCACGCCTGTATTCCCAGCACTTTGGGAGGCCGAGGCGGGCGGATCACAATGTCAGGAGATCGAGACCATCCTGGCTAAGACGGTGAAACCCCGTCTCTGCTAAAAATACAAAAAATTAGCCGGGGGCATTGGCAGGCGCCTGTAGTCCCCGCTACTCGGGAGGCTGAGGCAGGAGAATGGCGTAAACCCGGTAGGCGGAGCTTGCAGTGAGCCGAGATCGCGCCACTGCACTCCAGCCTGGGTGATGAGCAAGACTCCATCTCAAAAAAAAAAAAAAAAAAAATTAGCCAGGTGTGCTGGCAGGTGCCTGTAATCCCAGCTACTGTGAAGGCTGAGGCAGGAGAATTGCTTGAACCCAGGAAGCGGAGGTTGCAGCAAGCCAAGATTGCACCACTGCACTCCAGCCTGGGCGACAGAGTGAGACTCCATCTCAAAAAATAAATAAATAAATACATAAAAAGAAAATAATAAAAGAATGGAATAAGATTTAAAAGAGGCTTTAAACACACGAGTTTAG